>NC_058523.1:146658188-146725688 GCF_904849725.1 Hordeum vulgare subsp. vulgare
CAAAGACAACAACAACAACAACAACAACGACAACGACAACAACAACAACAACAACAACAACAACAACGACGACGACGACGACGACGATGACGACAACAACAACAACAACAACGACAACAACAACAACAGCAACAATGACAACGACAACGAAAACAACCACGACAGCAACAACGACAGCAACAACGACAGCAACAACGACAGCAACAACGACAACAACAACGACAATGACAACGACAACAACAACGATGACAACAACAACAACAACAACAACAACCATCACAACAACAACAACAACAACAACAACAACAACGACAACAACGACAACGAAAACAACGACAACGACAACAACGACAACAACAACAACTTGTAGACGCAAAAATCATTGCTTCCAACCCCTGTTTCAATATGATGTATGCACTCGAAGGCGATAATGGAATTATCAGAGATCAAACTTCCCGGGATGAATTCGCTTTGATTCTCAGAAATAAGCTATGTAAGAAATGGTCGAAGATGGTTCACCACGCACTTTGTGACTATCTTATGAATTACATTGCATAATGAGATAGCTCGGAAATCCTTCAGGGAGGTGGGGTGCTGGACTGTGGGAATCAACACGATGGAGGTGTCATTAACCCCTTCCGACATCAACCCCGTTGTAAAGAATAGTTGCACCGCCTTCACGGGGGACTTCATCGGTCCAATTTGAAAAAGGGCATCCGAGATATCTTTCTATGAGTAGGGAGCAAGCAGGCTATCATTCATAGCATTCGTAACCTTTGGCATTCATCGCAAACTATGGATTTCTTAATACAATGGTTTCTTTGAATAAATACCATAATTTTAAAAATACCACGTCTAAAATTACTATGGATTTAAATTACTAAGGTTTTAAATTACTATGGATTAGAAAATACTACATTACCAAACTAGCACTAAACATTTTTTCACAATATTTAAGATTGTAATATTTTACATAAAAACTATCTAATAAATAAGACAGAAAATTTCCCTCCAATTATTATCAAAAAAGGGAAAATTTCCCTCCAATTCTTCCCACGCGCCAAACCACATTCCGGCACCAAAACACGCGCGCGGCTAAAACCTCCCTCCAATTCTTCCGCACCCCTCGCTCGCGCGGCAAAAACCCGTGGCCAAAAAAATATTCCACCCGAAAAAAACCCTCCACCCGCGGCCAAACCCCTCTCCACTTTCCCTTCTCCACCCGCGGCCAAACCCTTATCCACTTTCCCCATTCGCCTCTCCACTTTCCCCAAACGGCTCGCGACGATGCCCGACGACGGCGACGACGCGCGAGGGGCTCTCGTCGACGGCTCGCTGCTTTGCGGGGAGACGACGCGGGGCGGCTACTGACGACGGCGACGACGCATGGAGCGGCTCTCGTCGACGCCGACAACTTCTTCCTCAAAATCTTCCCCGGTCTTCTCTCGGTTGGTCTCTTAGCCTTCATCTCTCGGTCAGGGTCACGGCGTTAGGGTTAGGGTCAGGCTCATGGCGTTAGGGTTAGGGTCAGGCTCATGGCGTTAGGGTTAGGGTGGGCGCGCTAGTATCTACGAGTAGCCTCGTATCAGCTGTCGTGCAACAATTGGCGGCGGCGGCCGTCCCGACATGGTCGCGGAGGCTCTTCTCCTAAACACCGTTCAGCAGGCACAGACAACCTTGTGAAGCTGTGATTCTCACTTTATCAAGGCAGTAGAGAGTTAGCCGGTGTGGTGTAAAACACTCTGAAACTAGTTTCGCGTAGTGATTAGGTTCTCGCCTAGTGTATGTATTATTCATAATGGCATTAAATCGCATGTTTCGTCATGGAACTCTCAATCTGTAGTTCTGTACGACTTCTTTGGGAGTGTAAGTGCACTCCAAGCCTCGTGCTCGCTACTAGCTAGGAATATATATTCAATTATGTGTGGCAAGTCTCCGGGTTAACAAATGATCAAGCAAGAAGTTGTGCAGCCTACGTGTTGGCCATTTTCTTTCCGTGTTGAAGCGTGCACTAGTCTGCTAGAGTAATTCAAGGCTATCTCTATATATAAACAAACACACAGATTTTCGCTTCTCCGGCGCGCTTTATCGATTGTTTACTCTCTCGTGTTTGCCCCACTCCACTTTGTTTCCTTTGAATATTTGCATCAAAAGGCATGTGCCCCCTTTATGTTGCCCACTTATATAGTACTGGTATTAGAGCTCCCTTGGTGTAGGAAGAGATAACAATACATATATATGGTACTGGTATTAGAGTTCCTATAATTACCAGATTGGACTACCATATATATATAAACAAACACACACATACATATAGTAGCATACACAAGATAGGAAGAGATAGCCAAAGAAAAAGAAGGAAGAGATAGCAACAACATGCATCTCTTGCTTGTACCGATCCGTGCTTTTTGACATGCAACACCAAATTAAGATTGCCAATACAATAGTAGCATATCCTTCCATTCATCCATGCATGCTACTATCATCTTAATAGCGTCGTTTTGTGAGTCTGTTACATGCTGAGCCATTTGTTGATGCCTATATATGTGTTCTCTAGTCTAGTCTCCTCCATTACAAGAGATGTATGGTGTGAGTACCTCATAGAATAACCCTTGGGAGCTAGTAATCAGGTGCTAACCCCATGGTTGCAAATTAGTTTGTTTCTAGTGAACCGAAAGTGCTGCAGAGTTGGGATTGCAATGTTATGTTTTCAGTTAATTAGTTTTTTGCTTGTTGTGTTGTGTGTTCAGCTTCAGCACATATATAGCCATTGCATGCTTCCACTGGTGGATGGATATCTTCAGCACATAACTGTTTCTAAGATAATTTCTTGCTTGCTGTGTTGTGTGTTCAGTTACTTCTGTGGTGATATCTTTTGTCGATCGTCTGATATTGTCTACTTTAATCTTCAGCACATAGGCATTACATGATCCATATGTTGTTGTTTCTGTTGCCTGCTTCCATTACATGCTCCATAATTGGACTGATATGAATTTAAGGTGTACTATATATATATATATCACAATTGCACTGTAATATACATAGAATTTATAGTCAACATGCTTCTTAATTAGAAGTGCTCCATTGTCCATTGGCATACCTTTCAGTATTGGACTGGGGAAAGTATATATGGAGTAGTAGTAGGCTTTTTTGGATGGATTTTGGTGTCTGCATGAAACTGTACTTTTGTGTATTACTATGCTATACTGGATTATTTTTCTACAATCGCACAGTGTTGCACTGAGTTTTCATCTACAGAAACAAAATATATCAAGCATAAACAGATATGAAAGCAGGTTAAGTATTTCATTCCAAGTGCCAGCCATTTTATTCCCTAAATGCTTAATAATAATGCTTAAACAAATTGTTTGTGGACATTTTGCAGCTGGGTACTTAGTAATATTTCTTATTCCATTGCAGGTGCCAAGTTTTGGAGTCAAGCTGCCGTGACCGTGTCATATTGTGGTTATCTCGCTTCCCTAATTTCTGTTAGTTGTGATTCTGTAAAATTCATGGTGTGGAACACTTATGTAATGTTGTGAACTTATATGGTAGTCTATGTTGTATACGGTACTACTCATTGCCAGTGCTCATCACCTTGTAAATAATAAAATCCTGGGGGTAATTTGTTTGTTGTAGGTTTTGATTTGTGCATCTACTAATTCTTATCGATCTGAACACAATTGTGGATCTGAAGCAAGTGGTCATGTGGCTGGTAGGCTGGTAGTTTTAGTTAATCTAAAGAAAGTGTATATGGTTGTTGGTTTGTTATTAACTATTAATGTAAATAGTCTATTGTTAGTAACTCGTCTTTTACTTTAATCTATATTTTGTACGACATCACTAGCCTGTTATTGCAGCAAGCTTGATTGGCCCTGTTGTATAAGCTTGTTATATAAGTGCTTCTTCCTAGATATTAATTGAATCTGTTGAGTTCTTGGCCCTGTTTATGGTGGTTTTGTTCCTGAAATTGATTGATAAAATATTAGTTCATTGGAGGATCATTCTACTTTATCCCCATTGTATCTCATTTGTGTTAATTCTGTTTTGCAAGCTATTAAGGCAACTTGATACCATCAGCACAATCAGCACATATACAACCCCTCGAGATCAGCCTACAGCCCCTCGAGATCAGCCATGACAAGGACGAAGCAACCGTCGTCTGGTATACAACTTGCTACTTATTGTACCGCTTGTTTTATCAGCCATGTTAAGCTACCAGGATGCATGGGACATTGGGTGGAATACTGTTTGTTTGTAAGTTTCACACAAAATATAGTATGTGGCTCCTGGGTGTGTCTATGTACTAACTATAGAAATTTGCCTAGCTCATGCTTGTGATCTGGTAATTGAAATGTATTGTTTTAGTCCAAACAATTGGTTTATATTTTGCTGGTGCCATTAATGTACTAGGATTAAATAAAACTAAGATCTTATAGGATACATTAATTGTTTGAGTTGTCTTGCTTCCCTATGCATTTCAACCATTGATCTAATGGTTATGTTTTCTTATTCATGTAAAGAAGAACCCCTGACTGAGATCGAGGAGATTAGGGCTAGAACTATGATGAGGAACAACCGCATGTTCCAATCGCTAGGTATTGGTGTGATAGTATCAATGATTAGGAAGTCAAATGCACGTGAAGACGGTAGTGCAGCTACTTGTGATTAATCGGCATCTTCCATAACACAAGCTGCAAGCTTAGACTACAACCCTAAAGATGATGAAGTTATTGATGGGAGAGGAAGTTGATGACAAATTAGTGAAGAAGAAAGGAAAGGTGCAAACTCTATCTTGTTTGGGGTGGGAGTTGTATGTTGTGTGCTTTCTTTTTTCGTACATTGCAGAATTTTCTTTTGATATAATTCTGCCGTCCTTGCCTTTTATACGACACCCTGCATGTTTCTAGGAAGAATAAGTGTGCTAACAGAAACAGGAGGAAAGTTTCAGAAACATCTAGTCCAATGGCTCCAGGAAGGGTGTTAGCTCTATCTCTAGAAGGATCAAAGAGGCTTCTGACACCTAATGATCTAGTTGTGACTAGACTCACTAGGCAGAAAGTAAGGGAGGATGTTGACAAGAGCCTGTTGCACAAGGGTCAACGACCACTGCGAACTGATGACGAGTTGGCCTCCATGGAAGAAGGAAGCAGGATGTGCTAGATTAAAAGACTCGTATGCATTGGATCGATGATGGATGATTACGCCAGATGTGATTCATCATGTAAAAGCTATAACACGGAGAAATAAGTAACTAGCTCATGTTCGTCAATCTTATGTAGGCATGTATTCCGTATGTATTCATACGTGCTTAGAGAAAAGAACTTGCATGACATCTATTGTCCATCCCTCCCGTGGCAGCGGGGTCCTAATGGAAACTACGGGATATTAAGGTTCTCCTTTTAATAAAGAACCGAACCAACACATTAACACTTGGTGAATACATGAACTCCTCATACTATGGTCATCTCCGGCAGTGGTTCCGGCTATTGTCACTCCGGGGTTGCCGGGTCATAACACATAGTAGGTGACTACAACTTGCAAGATAGGATCTAAAACACACATATATTGGCGACAATATAATAGGTTCAGATCTGAAATCATGGCACTCGGTCCCTAGTGACAAGCATTAAGCATGGCAAAGTAGTAGCAACATCAATCTCAGAACATAGTGGATACTAGGGATCAATCCCCGTTAAAACTAACTCGATTACATGATAGATCTCATCCAACTCATCACCGTCCAGCAAGCCTACGATGAGATTACTCACGAACGGTGAAGAGCATCATGGAATTGGCAATGGAGGAAGGTTGATGATGACGATGGCGACGATTTCCCCTCTCCGGAGCCTAGATCTGAGATTGGAGGAGGTGGAGCCTTGTGGGCCCCACAAGCCCTCATAGTGCGGCAAGGGGGGGGTGGCCCGCCCCCTGGGCTTGTGGCCCACTAGCTCACCTCCTCTGGTGGATCTTTGTGCATGTATTTTTCATTAATTCCAGAAAAATTCTCCATAAATTTTTAGGTCATTCCGAGAACTTTTATGTCTGCACAAAAACAACACTATGGCAATTCTAGTGAAAACAACGTTAGTCCGGGTTAGTTCCATTCAAATCATGAAAATTAGAGTCCAAAACAAGGGCAAAAGAGTTCGGAAAAGTAGATACGACGGAGACGTATCACCCATCCGGAAGTATTTGCGTTGGCCGAAGCCTCTGGGGCAGGAGTCTCCTGGGTAGTTGCCCCTGGTACAGGAGTCTCATGGGCCGAAGCCTCAGGAACCGGAGTCTTAGGGGTCGAATGCCCGTGGACCCGAGGCTCCTAGATCGAAGTCCCTATAGCCTCCACCTCAAACGGGTCCACCATAGTAGTCCTATGCTCGTTGAATCTGCTCGGGATGGCGGTGAGGACGGCCTAGCAGTCTTTCTACCTCTCCCGCGGCCATCTCCTGTAACCTTTGCCTTATTCCATGCCCAACCTGCTCTCCCGGTGGGCAACGACGCCAATGAAGAATCTCCCGCACGTGTCCCGAGACTGTCTGCTAAGACTCTACACAGAGACTGGGTGGAATTGATGTAACCCTCGCGGGGCCGTAGAGCGATCTGGACCCGCGCCCACCATCTTTCAACACATGCCATGACAAAGAGTAAAATAAATTAGTACAACATAAAAAATTGAATACCTTACATGAATAATATGTACATATATATATAAGTTGAGATGCATGCTGCCTCTTTATCTTGCGTTGGTTTTTCCCTTGAAGAGGAAAGGGTGATGCCGCACAGGAGCAGTAAGTATTTCCCTCAGTTTGAGAAACAAGGTATCAATCCAGTAGGAGAATCGCGCCAAATCCAGAGTACCTGCGCAAACACAAAAGAGCTTGCACCCAACGCTATAAAGGGGTTGTCAATCCCTTCAATATTGATTGCAAACTGAGATCTGAAGGCGAAAAGTGCAACAAAGTAAAAGTGTAAGGCTGAAAATATGGTGTGAAGTAGACCCCGGGGCCATAGTGTTCACTGGAGGCTTCTCTCAAAATAGGAAATAATACAATGGGTGAACAAATTACTGTCGAGCAATTGATAGAACCGCGCAAAGTCATGACGATATCTCAGGCAATGATCATACATATAGGCATCATGTCCGAGACAAGTAGGCCGATACTTTCTGCATCTACTACTATTACTCCACACATCGACCGCTATTTAGCATGCATCTAGTGTATTGAGTTCATGACGAACAGAGTAACGCCTTAAGCAAGATGACATGATGTAGAGGGATAAACTCAAACCAATGATGAAAACCCCATATTTTTACCCTTGATGGCAACAACACGATGCGTGCCTCGCTGCCCCTTCTGTCACTGGGAGAGGTCACCGCACGGTATGAACCCAAAACCAAGCACGTCTCCCATTGCAAGAATGATAGATCAAGTTGGCCAAACAAAACCCACAACTCGAAGAGAATTACAAGGATATGAAATCATGCATATAAGAGATCACAAGAAACTCAAGTAATATTCATAGATAATCTGATCATAAATCCATAATTCATTGGATCTCGACAAACACACTGCAAAGAAGATTACATCGGATAGATCTCCATGAAGATCATGGATAACTTTGTATTGAAGATCCAAGAGAGAGAAGAAGCCATCTAGCTACTAGCTATGGACCCGAAGGTCTATGGTGAACTACTCACGCATCATCAGAGAAGTCATGGTGTTGATGAAGAAGCCCTGCGTATCCGAATCCCCCCTCCGGCAGGGCACCAGAACGTGCCCCATATGGGATCCTGCGGAGACCGAAGCTTGCGGCGGCAGAAAATTATTTTCGTGGATCTCTCTCGCAGTTTTGGATTTTTTTTGAATTTATAGGCGAAAGAGGTAGGGCAGACGAGCCACACGGGGCCCACAAGCCTGCTAGGCGCGCCCCCCTGGCCGCGCATAGGGGGCTTGTAGGTTCCCCTGGTGGCCCCTGCCTTGGTTCTGAAGTCTCATGCGTATCTTCTGTTTTGGAAAAAAATCTTTTCGGAAGTTTTATTTCATTTGGACACCGTTTAAAATCCTCCTCTGAAAAGGGTCAAAAACACGGAAAAAACAGGAACTGGCACTTGGCACTGAGTTAATAAGTTAGTCCCAAAAAAGATATAAAAGGCATACAAAACATCCAAAGTTTGACAAGATAATAGCATGGAACCATCAAAAATTACAGATACGTTGGAGACGTATCAAGCATCCCCAAGCTTAACTCCTGCTTGTCCTCGAGTAGGGAAGTGATAAAGACTGAATTTTTGATGTGGAATGCTACCTAGCATAGTTTTCCTTTGTAACTTATTTCATGTGACATGAATCTTCAGATCCGTAAGATTCAAAATAATAGTTCGCTATTGACATGAACAATAATACTTCAAGCAAACTAGCAAGGTAATCATGAACTTTCGAAATAACAAGGCCAAAGAAAGTTATCCCTACAAAACCATATAGTCTGGCTATGCTCTATCATCCTCACACAACTAATTTAAATCATGCACAACCCCAGTATTGCCATACAAAGGATGCACTAGAGCTACAAGTATGTGAAAGCTCAAAAGGAGAACTAGTGGGTGTGCATCCAACTTGCTTGCTCACGCAGACCTAGGGCAATTTTGAGGAAGCCCATCATTGGAATATACAAGCCAAGTTATAAAATAAAGATTCCCACCAGTATATGGTGGTGACAAAACGAGAGGCTCTCAATCATGAAGAACATGGTGCTATTATGAAACACAAGAGTGGAAAAGAGATAGTAGCATTGTCCCTTCTCTCTTTTTCTCCTTTTTTGTTTGGGCTCTTGGGCCTCTTTTTCTCTCTTTTTTTGTGTGGGCTACTTTGGCCTCTTTTTCTTATTTCCTCACATGGGACAATGCTCTAATCATGCTGATCATCACACTTTTATTTACTCATAGCTCAAAGCTCAGAACGATGATGACTCTATAGGAAATGCCTCCGAAAGTGTACCGGGATGTGCAACGATCTAGCTTGGCATATGACGTTGAAACATCTCGCTAGCTATCTTATGATCATGCAATGTCAATATGAGTGTGAAGGCACAAGTCATGATATGGAACGGTGGGAGTTGAATGGAAATATATCTCGGAATGGCTATGAAAATGCCATAGTAGGTAGGTATGGTGGCTGTTTTGAGGAAGGCATATGGTGGGTTTGTGCACCGACGAAAATTGCGAGGTACTAGAAAGGCTAGCAATGGTGGAAGGTGAAAGTGCATCTATACCATGGACTCACATTAGTCATGAAGAACTCACATACTTGTTGCGAAAGTTTTTATTAGTAATCGAAACAAAGTGCTAAACACATACTCCTAGGGGAAGGGTTGGTAGGTGTAAACCATCGCGCGATCCCGACCGCAACACAAAGGATGACAATCAATAGATCAATTATGTTCCGACTTCCTAATATAACGGTTCACCATACGTGCATGTTACGGGAATCACTAACTTCAACACAAGTATTTCAAGATTCATAACACCATACTAACATAACTCTTAATATTACCAAATCCACGTCTCAAAACTAATTGAGAGGAATCAAACTTCTCTTTCTACTCAATGCACATGAAGATGGAAGTTTTTGTATCCTCTTTGGGTACCTATCACCTTTGGGACTACTTTTCTAGCACAAACCAACTACGAAGTCACGCACCGCTGTGCTCTAAAAGATCTAAGTGAAGCACAAAGAGCAAAATTATCTAGCTCAAAAGATATAAGTGAAGCACGATGGGCATTCTAGCAAATTCACGATGAGTGCATGTCTCTCTCAAAAGGTGTGCAGCAAGCATGATTGTGACACAAAAAAAGACACCTACAATACAAGACGCTCCAAGAAAAACACATATCATGTGGTGAATAAAAATTATAGCTCCAAGTAATGTTACCGATGGATTCAAGACGAAAGAGGGGATGCCTTCCTGGGGCATCCCCAAGCTTAGGCTTTTTGGTGTCCTTGAATTTGGGATGGGATGCCTTGGGCATCCCCAAGCTTGAGATCTTTCCACTCTTTATCCCTTTGTCCATGAGAACATCACCCAAAACTTGAAAACTTCACAACACAGAACTGAAACAGAAACTTGTGATATCATTAGCACAAGAAAACAAACTACCACCTCTTTAGGTAGTGTAGCAATCTTGATTTCTATTTATATTATTGTTAGATTACTGTATTCTCACTTTTCCATGGATAGTACCCCCCCCCGATACTATCCATAGTTTCATAAAAACAAGCAACCAACACAACAAAAACAGAATCTGTCAAAAACAAACCAGTATGTAGCAATCTGTATACTTCGTATACTTCTGGTACCTCAAACAATCTGAAAAATTACGACGGTCTGGGGATAATTACGACAGGAGCAGTAAGTATTTCCCTCAGTTTGAGAAACAAGGTATCAAAACAGTAGGAGAACTGCGCCATGTCCAGAGTACCTGCGCAAACGCAAAAGAGCTTGCACCCAACGCTATAAAGGGTTTGTCAATCCCTTCAAGATTGATTGCAAAGTGAGATCTGAAGGTGGAAAGTGCAACGAAGTAAAAGTGTAAGGCTGAAAATATGGTGTGAAGTAGACCCGGAGGCAATAGTGTTCACTAGAGGCTTCTCTGATAATAGAAAATAATACGGTGGGTGAACAAATTACTGTCGAGCAATTGATAGAACCGCGCAAAGTCATGATGATATCTAAGGCAATGATCATACATATAGGCATCACGTCCGACACAAGTAGACCGACACTTTTCTGCATGTACTACTATTACTCCACACATCGACTGCTATCCAGCATGCATCTAGTGTATTGAGTTCATGAAGAACAGAGTAGAGCCTTAAGCAAGATGACATGATGTAGAGGGATAAACTCAAACCAATGATGAAAACCCCATCTTTTTACCCTTGATGGCAACAACACGATGCGTGCCTCGCTGCCCCTTCTGTCACTGGGAGAGGTCACCGCACGGAATGAACCCAAAACCAAGCACTTTTCCCATTGCAAGAATCATAGATCAAGTTGGCCAAACAAAACCCACAACTCGAAGAGAATTACAAGGATATGAAATCATGCATATAAGAGATCACAAGAAACTCAAATAAGATTCATAGATAATCTGATCATAAATCGACAATTCGTCGGATCTCGACAAACACACTTCAAAGAAGATTACATCGGATAGATCTCCATGAAGATCATAGAGAACTTTGTATTGAAGATCCAAGAGAGAGATGAAGCCATCTAGCTACTAGCTATGGACCCGAAGGTCTATGGTGAACTACTCACGCATCATCGAAGAGGTCATGGTGTTGATGAAGAAGCCCTCCATACCCGAATCCCCCCTCCGGCAGGGCACCAGAACGTGCCCCAAATGGGATCTTGCGGAGACAGAAGCTTGCGGCGGCGGAAAAGTATTTTCGTGGATCTCTGTCGCAGTTTTGAAATTTTTCTGAATTTATAGGCGAGAGAGGTAGGGCTGACGAGCCACAGGGGGCCCACAAGCCTGCTAGGCGCTCCCCCCTTGGCCGCCCTTGGGGGCTTGTGGGGTCCCCTTGTGGCCCCTGGTTTGGTTCTCAAGTCTCGTGCGTATCTTCTGTTCCATAAAAATCTTTTCGGAAGTTTTATTCCGTTTGGACACCGTTAAAATCCTCCTTTGAAAAGGGTCAAAAACATGGAAAAAACAGGAACTGGCACTTGGCAGTGAGTTAATAAGTTAGTCCGAAAAAAGATATAAAAGGCATACAAAATGTCCAAAGTTTGACCAGATAATAGCATGGAACCATAAAAAATTATAGATACGTTGCAGACGTATCAATGCATACGAACTAATAATCGTCTGGATCAATAAATGCATCATCATCATCACTATCACGCGTGTCTTCATGAATGACGTGCTCATCGGGTTCACTGTCATCAACTTGTGGAAGGACTTTCTGTAATCGTTCAAGCATTGACATGTCATCCAATGGAGTAACCTCTTATAGTTTCGGCCCAGGGGTGAAGTCGGATTCACTATTGCTGTCTACTTCCATGTTCTGGGGTGAAGTACAACGGTTCTTGAAACGTTTCTTCAAAATACGTGTTTCTTGGAAGAATTCTCCGTCATATGTGTCTCGGTTAATGTGAGGTTCATAACTATCTTCATCTGGGGGAGGTGGTCTAGCATGTGGCGGCACTTCATAAACAACATCCCAACCATTCAGATTCTTATTAATTTGGCAGGCCCACGATACATAGAAAACTTGGGTCGCCTGTTGAGCTGTAATATAGACATTGGGAACATCTAAATGGGTGCTTTGATTGATTACAACTAGCCCTATATGTTCATGAGTCCTTCTAGTCTCCTTCGGTTGGAACCAATAACATTTGAAGAATACAATGTTCAGTGGGTTTTCACCATAGAATTGAAGTTCATAAATTGCTTCAACTCTTGCATAATACTCGGTACCTCCTTCCCCGATAGGAGAGACAACACAATTTTCAGATTTGCAGTCGGGCATAGAGAGCTCTTTGCCAAAGGTACGAAAGCGATACCCTTTGATGTTGTATTTCTCAAATGAACAGATCTTATAGTCAAAACCAATAGCAACTTGTCTCAATATGACATCCATAGACTCTGAATTAGCCTACAAGTTTAATACGAAATGATTGTTGCATTAGCCACAAATTAGACCAAGAAATGAAATGGTCATTGTTGATGATTACTGTTTGTTTGAACCAAGAGATGAAATCGGGATAACTACGTGCATGCTTTGCCAGAAGCTCATACTCTTCGACGGAATCAATTTGGATGACCTCTCCACCCGAGAATTTGGCGACGTATCGACTATATCATATATCTGGGAATAAGAGCAGTTCAAAAGAATTAGAAGTTACAGAAAATGTACCAAGAACTTACTCGATATACGGCCGCACTTCTGTTAGGTTGTTGAAGATATACAACAACATGGTCAGCCATTCTTCCACATCCAACGTTATTGGTTTTGAAGCACCGTCTAGTGCGAGGTTTCCTTTGAAAAGGCTGAGGTTGGATCCAACTTTTTTAGGGTCTCCATCATTGTACCGAGGCTTAGGATTACGCAAATGACAATTTTGGCTTCGTAGTGTGTTGTCACGAAGTTTGCCACCTCCTCAGTAATGAATGCCTCGGTCGTCGATGCTTCAATTCTACGGTTATTTTTACATTTAGCTCGAACTGTCTTCTGCAGCCTCTCAGTTGCAAAGCACGAATGATTTTGCATGGGCCCACCCAATCTTGCCTCTGTCAGGAGATGTAAAATCAAATGTTGCATTGGATTAAAGAAGCCCGATGGAAAGATCTTCTCTAACTTGCACAGCAACTCCAGAGCCAATTCCTCCATGTCATCTACCACGCTGGTACGTCTCTAATGTATCGACTTTTCCAAACTCTTTTGCTCTTGTTTTGGACTCTAATTTGCATGATTTAAATGGAACTAACCCGGACTGGCGTTGTTTTTGAACATAATTGCCTTGGTGTTATTTTTGTGCAGAAATAAAAGTTTCGTATTGACCTGAAAATTTACGAAGAATATTTTTGGATTTAATAAAAATTACCGACGAAAGAATCTACCGGAGAGGGGCCACCCCCAGGCCACAAGCCTGCAGGGCGCCCCCCTAGACCCTTGGGCATGTGGGGCCCCTAAAGCTCCACCGACCTCGTTTCCACTCCTATATATTCCCATCCATGGAGAAAAAATCAAGCAGGAGAAATCATTGCGTTTTACGATACAGAGCCGCCGCCACCTCCTGTTCTTCCTCGGGAGGGTCGATATGGAGTCTGATTTGGGCTCCGGAGAGGGGAATTCGACGCCGTCGTCATCACCAACCAACCTTCCTCACCAATTTCATGATGCTCTCCATCATCCATGAGTATTTCCATCGTAGGCTTGCTAGATAGGTGATGGGTTGAATGAGATCTATCATGTAATCGAGTTAGTTTTGTTGGGGTTTGATCCCTGGTATCCACTATGTTCTGAGATTGATGTTGCTATGACTTTGCTATGCTTAATGCTTGTCACTGGGCCCGAGTGCCATGATTTCAGATCTAAATGTCTTATGTTTTCAAGAATATATATATGTTCTTGATCCTATCTTGCAAGTTATAGACACCTATTACGAGTTATGATCTGCATCCCCCAGGGTGACTATACTGGGATTCTTTCCGGTGATTACCGTAGTTTAAGGAGTTCATGTATTCACTAAATGTTAATGCTTTGGCACGGTTCTCTATTAAAAGGATGCCTTAATATCCCTTAGTTTCCATTAGGACCCCGCTGCCACGGGAGGGTAGGACAAAAGATGTCATGCAAGTTCTTTTCCATAAGCACGTATGAGTATATATGGAATACATGCCTACATTACATCTATGAATTGGAGCTAGTTATGTATCACCCTACGTTACGATAGTTGCATGACGAATGGCATCAGACATAATTATCCATCACTGATCCATTGCCTACGAGCTTTCCACTTATTGGTCTCTACTAAGTTACTTTTCTGTTGCTATTGTTAGGATCACTACAGAACTGCTACTGTTACGTTTGCCACCGTTACCGTTACTTCCATACTACTTTGCTACTAAATACTTTTCTGCAAATATTAAGTTTTTCAGGTGTGGTTGAATTGACAACTCAGCTACTAATACTTGAGAATATTATTTGGCTCCCCTTGTGTTGAATCAATAAATTTGGGTTGAATACTCTACCCTCAAAAACTGTTGCGATCCCCTATACTTGTGGGTTATCAAGAACTTTTTCTGGCCCCGTTGCCAGGGAGCATAGCTTTATTCTCCGAGTCACTTGGAATTTATATCTGTTGATCACTATGAAGAATCTGAAATATGCTAAAACCAAGATCTACCCCTCAACTATGAGGGCAGGTAAGGAACTGCCATCTAGATGTGCACTTGATTCACCGTCTGTTATGAGTAAACTTACGACACCACCACCTGTTACTCAATCTGATACGTCGCAAGTAATTGATGATGCTACTTATACTATGTGTGATGCTTATGATGATATTTTTCTTGATACTAATTGCCACCTGGTGAATGTCTTGATGAACAAATTCCTAGAATAAATGCTGAAATTGATAATATTGTCGAATCAGATGAAAATGAACACAATGATTCACCTACTAGACCTAGCTCTCCTAGATATGAATTGCCTAATATACCTCAGGGTTATGTTATGGAAGGAGAAGTAGATAAGGACTTTCTTGCTTGTAAGGAAAGAGATGATCTTAACAAATTGCTATGCAAGTGGAAGGAAAAACCTTTGAATTCTAGAATGCAATATGATCCCAAGTTTGCTACTTCACATATCTGTATTACTAATAAGGATTATAAATTCTCTCTCGATCCTCAGTTAATTACTTTGGTATAATTCAATCCTTTTCATGGTTATGAATGTGAAACTATTGTGGCACACCTTACTAAATTAAATGATATAGCTACCCTATTTACTCATGAGAAAAAAATTCGCTACTACTATATTCTTAAGCTTTTTCCGTTCTTATTAAAGGGTGATGCTAAGATATGGTTTAATTCTCTTGCTCCTGGTTGTGTGGGTAGTCCCGAGGATATGATTTATTACTTCTCTGAAAAATATTTTCCTGCCCATAAGAAACAAGTTGCCTTGCAGGAAATATTTAACTTTGTGCAAATTGAAGAATAGAGTCTCCCACAAGCTTGGGGGAGGCTTCTCCAGTTACTTAGTGCTTTGCCTGATCACCCTCTCAAGAAAAATGAAATACTTGAGATATTTTATAATAGATTAACCGATGCTTCTAGGGACCACCTAGATAGTTGTGCTGGTTGTGTTTTCAGGGAACGAACTGTTGAACAAGCTAAACTACTATTGGATAATATATTGAGCAATGATAATGATTGTACTATTCCCGAACCACCTCCAGAACAAACTCCAAAGAAAAGAGGTATTCTATTCCTCCGTCCTAAAGATATGCAAGATACAAAGAAATCTATGTAAGAAAAAGGTATTAAAGCTAAAGATGTTTGGAATCTACCACCTATTGAAGAAATACATGGTCTTGAAAACCCGACACAGGTATTAGAGGTAAATTATGTTCGTAGATTTGATGAAGGTGGCATTCCTTATAATAAGTCTGCAAGCCAATGCTTGGATGATTTTGATAATTTTGTTGTTAAACAAGAAAATTTCAATGCTTATGTTAGTAAACAATTGAAGCATAATGCTTACATGCTTGATCGCTTGGGTGAATATATGAGTAGAACTGTTAACGACCTTAGGTTATTTAGTAAACATGCTTCCATGGTAACTACTCAAGTAGAACATGTACTTAAGGCACAAAATGATTTGCTCAATGAGATGACTAGTAAGAACAATGATCATGCTATTAGAGTTGTGACTAGAGGTGGTAGAATGACACAAGAACCTTTGTATCCCGTGGGCCATCCTAAGAGAGTTGAGCAACATTCTCAGAGAGCTAATATTGATGCACCTGGTCCTTCTAATAAAAACAAAAAGAATGATGATATGACTTTGCATGCTGCTAGTGAACCTGTTATGAAGTCACATGAAAACCCAAATGATATCTCTATTTCTAATGCTGAGACACGATCTGGTAATGAACATGAACCTAGTTATAACATTAATGATGATGTTCATGTTGATGGTCAACCTAGTAATGACAATGATGTGGAGATTGAACATGATGTTGATCTTGATAACTCACAACCTAAGAACAAGAGATATGATAAAAGAGATTTTGTTTTGCTAGGAAGCATGGTAGAGAAAGAGAAGCATGGGTTCAGAAACCCATGCACTTTCCTCATAAATCGTCCAAAAAGAAGGATGATGAGGATTTTGAGCGCTTTGCTGAAATGTTTAGACCTGTTTTCTTATGTATTCGCTTAACTTATATTCTGAAAATGTCTCCCTATGCTAAGTACATGAAAGATATTGTTACTAATAAAAGAAAGATAGCGGAAGCTGAGATCTCCACCATGCTTGCTAATTACACCTTTAAGGTTGGAATACCAAAGAAACTGGGAGATCCCAGAGTACCTACTATACCATGCTCCATTAAAGGAAATTATTGTAAAACTGCTAAATGTGACCTTGGAGCTGGTGTTACTGTTATGACGTTCTCTTTATATCGTAGACTTGACTTGAATAAATTGACACCTACTAGATTCTCTCTTCAAATGGCTGATAAATCAACTGCTTTACCTATCGGTATTTGTGAGGATGTGACTGTTATGATTGCAAACGTTAGTATCTTAACAGAGTTTGTTATTCTTGATATTCCCGAGGACAACAGCTTGTCGATCATCCTTGGTAGGCCTTTTTTGAATACTGATGGGGCTGTTATTGATTGCAATAAAGGCAATGTCACATTTCATGTCAATGGTAATGACCATACAACACATTTTCCAAAGAAAAAATCTCAAGTTCATAGCATAAATTCCATTGAAAAATTTCCAACATTCATTATTGGAGACTTTGAATTCCCTCTTCCTATGGCCAAGAAGAAATATTATATACTAATTGTTGGGGACATGCATATCCCCATTGAGGTAACCTAGTGCTATTCGGAAGTTCTCTGGTTTCATGTCATTCGAAACAAGTTTGTCAATAAGAATTGATCAACCTTATTGATGGATTCTTTTTTACGAGCATGAGATGGATGAATTTAGAAAGCACAACCTTGTGTACCTAACTTTTTTATTTTTCTGTTCTTTAGTTTCAATTAAGTAAAAAATTTATTATTTTCCCATTTTCCATTTTATCCGTGCAATAGAAAATATTGTGAAAAATAAAAGTTCTTAGAACTCCCTGAAAATTTAGTATGATTTTCGTGGAATATTTAGGAATTTCTGGTACTAAGAACACACGAGGGGGCTGCACCACTAGGCGACAAGCCTGCAGGGTGCGACCATCCCCCTCGGCGCGCCCCTGGCTTGTGGGTCTCACGTGGAGGCCCCTTCACTTATTCCAGTACCCATCCATTCCTTCCTCCATAAAAAATCCCACCATTGCTCAAACCCTTGTTTTAGCTCATCTTGTTGCCATTTTCGATCTCCTTGCTCAAAGCTTCATTTGCAAAACTATTTTAGGTTTTTTTTCATTGGTATGTGACTCCTCCAATGGCACAATTAGCTTTTTCTAGTGCTTTATATATTACAAAATCTTGCTGCTATGCTGTCAAATTTGTAGGGTCCCAAGTAGTTTTATTGCATGGTATAGCTTCTAGGCACTTGTGGGAGTAGTTGCTATAAGATTTGATTGAGTTTTGTTCATTTTTATTTGAAGTCACTAAAAATTTCAGATTGTTTTTCAAAAAAAGAAAAATGTTAAGGAAAATATACCAAGGTGTTTCCTCGAGCAAGAAGACCCTGAGACTCGCGATACGTGAGCCCGACCTTGAACACCCAAGGGAAGCTCAAGTGCAGCCTTGTGAATGGCCATCCGAATCATTCATGGTCCAGGCTGGATTCAAGGTAGAATTTTACGTGTATATACGAAATGCTGGCTTTGAAGATTTTATTTCAGACCACTGCTAGCAATATTATCAACTCACTGGTTCCTTCATGCGGAGGTTTGAATTTTAATCGAGACATAATACGCACTCCGTTCTATTTAATCTTTATGATGAATTCTATACTATGGACTTAGAGGATTTTAACCATGCATGCAAAATTCCACAGTGGGGTAGCTTTAGTGATCCTCACAAAGCTGAATATAATGATTTTCTTGCTAGCATCACTAGGGGAGAAACTAGAAATATTACACATGCTCCCGGGGGGAGCATTCATTTTCCTACCATACACTATCTTGCTCTCTTCATAGGTAGATGTATTAAGGGTAAGCATGAGCATAGCCACCTTTGTGTACGTGACCTTAGTATTCTTAATAGTGCGGTGATGGGTGATAGACGATATAACTTAGGAGCCATTATTCCTATGAGGCTACACAAAAATGCTAAGGCAGAGATTTCTTTGGTGGAATTTATGCCACCCGTGTAGCCAATTATCTTAGGATACCTATAAATGAGAATAATATTGATCTACCACCTCCTTTTCTTGATTATGAGGCTATGGTGCGTTACCAGTTCCTCAAGAGAAATAAACAACATCTCCTATATCGACTAATCTTTGATAGACAACATGTTGTCCATATTATACCCTTCCTGCTCCTGCCTTCTTTAACTTTCAAGAAAAACAAAGGTACTTCATAACAGATCGGAGGCAGATGAGTACGAGAGAGGGGCGATAGCCTCTCACCTCCACGGTGAAGCCATTCAGGCAACCACTACTAGGGAAAACCCTAGCAGTAGTGCGGGTATTTGGTGTATCAGTAGCGCGGGTTACCGCGCTACTAATACGGCACTACAGATAAAGCTTATCAGTAGCGCATCTTGGCACGCGCTGCTGCTATCCCTAGTTAGCAGTAGCGCTTTCTGTACCCACGCTACTGCTAAGTGTATCAGTAGCGTGTTTTGACATGCGCTACTGTTACTTTAGCAGCAACGTTATTCTGTCCAATGCTAAAGAGCGTTGCTACTATGTTTTCTCATATTTGTTTTCTACGTATTTGTGATGCTTCTGTACATGTTTCATACAGTATTCTAATCATATCATAAACATGCAATATGCTCATCATATCATACACATAATAGTCTCATCATGTCAGCCAACACAAATCATGTCGTCACGTCATAATCACGATATAGCTATACAAGTTATATGACATGTCTCATCATACATAATGTAGTAATTTTTGAGGCGTCGGTTCGCATCCCTCTCTCACACTAGCATGAACCTAAACTAACTACTAGTTGTCGCTCGGAAACCGGAAACCGATACACCTGGGTCTGACACTCTGGCCACTCGTCGTATACTCCTAGCGTAGCACTCTTCGCCATTGATGATCTATGCGCATGCATCGTCACATGATGAGTTGATGATATGCAACATATATAGTTGAGCAACAGAAAGAGATAGACTTGGCAAAAGTAGAAGCAACATGTCATGTACTCCGCGTTTCGCGTCCTCCTTGGCCCATATGGACCTCTTCCCCGCGTAACCACGGCTTCTGAGGTGGTGGCACCCCATGTTCCTCTCTTGAAGCCCCTTCATGTACTCCAACTTTTCTTTGGCAGATTCGGCAACACACGCCGCTTTGAATATTTCAAACTGCTCTTCCGTAATTATCAGTTTATCCTTTACAATCTCAGAGTAGGGTTCCTCTTTGTCGATGATCATTGCTTTCACCCTTACTTTCCAGGCGGACAACGCGCCGCTAAACTTGCCCATGGCGCGTCTCTTTATCTTCGTCATTGTCGGGTCTTTATCTAGATTTTTATAATTGATTTCATCCCGGCCCGGGAACAAGAACACCTGGTGCAGCTTCGTTAGGAGGGACTGCCTCATATCTGGTACCTTCCATTGTTTCGCATCGTTGAAGTTTGCACGTGTCTGCCTGCTGCTCCCAACGTACCAACAGGGAGGAGGGTCGAGAGCGGGGTCTTGATCGTCTGACGACCAGCCCGAGGGAGCCCGCAACCCTCCCCGCGCCGCAGGCCACTCCGGCCGCGGCGGCCACCCACCAAGCCATTATGATCGGCCGGGGCGGGCCTTCCCCCGGCGGTCCGCCGGTTTTCCCGGCCTCCCCAGGCCCTAGCCCGCGCGCCGTCGTAGAGCCCCGCGGTCCGTCGCCTGCTCCCCCTGCGTCGCCGCCAGATCCAGTCCGGCCTGCTACACCTGCGTCGCCCCGGGGTCCCTGCCGGATCCAGCCCCAGCACCGCGGATCCCGCTCCGAGGGGAGTGCTCCTACGCGGCACCCACCGATCCGCCGCGTGCCCCCTCCCCGGCGCCGATGGGGGACGGGAGATGGGAGCTGCGGGATCCGCGGGTGCGAGATCCATCACCTGTCCCGGGGGAGCCCGGGCGCTTTCAAGGCCGGCGCGTCAAGTCCATCATCGTCGACTCCTCGGGAGCAGAGGTTACCATTTCGGGAACGGATCCGGGCTGGACCGAGGTGGCTCGGCGGGGAAAGCGCCTGGCACCGGCGGACCCCAAGGCCCCCCGGTCTCTTCCAGGTATGCGCCGGTCTGACCGCCGCGTTGTCCACTCTGCCGCTGACCCGCAAGCTGCGCCGCTCCATATTAGCCCGTTCGCCGGCCATTGTTTTCGCTGTCTCAGCAAGCGCCATCGCTTAGCGTCCTGCCGTGACCCAGTTCATTGCCTTAGTTGTAGGAGAGCAGGGCACATCGCCTCTAGGTGCCCCCGTAACCGAAAGGTAGGCATCTCGCTTAGAGACAGGCTGGGTCCGATGCCTCGCGCGATTCAACTGTCCGACCGCCTGCGATTCCCGCCTCCTCCACCTGCGGCCATGGCTCCGGCGACTCCCTCCATGCTCCGTCACCTCGACCCTTCTCGGCGCCCCAGGGAGAGCCGTTCCACGGCGGTGCTCTCCCCCGCTCTGGACCAGGCGGTGTTCTTCCTCCGTAGCCACGCCGTGACTATCACCGCAGCTGACGGGGTCAACATCTCCTCGCCGATGGCTGTGGGCAAGGCCCTGGAGGCGCAGCTCTCGGTGCTGGCTCACTCTCTGCGGGTCACGGCTCACCACCCCGAGCACTTCTTCGTCACCTTCACGCAGCCTGCTCATCAGGTGAACGTCGTGCGCCGGGGCTCCATCCGGATCGACGGCGCCTGTTTCAACATCAGCCCGTGGAACGAGCATGACCTTGCCACGTTCGACTCCCTCCTGCTCCACGTCCACGTCGTCATCGAGAAGGTCCCCATGCACTTCTGGTCGGTGGAGGGGGCGGAGGAAATCCTTGGCCGGCGGGTGCGCGTCGACTGCCTCGACAGTCGGACCCTTGAGCGAGGCCACACCAAGACCTTTGCCTGCTGGGTCTGGGCCAGAGACGTGGCGGACATCCCTACGTCGCACACGCTGGGGATCCTTCCTCGCGGAGCCGGCAGGGTGGAGGAGATGGAGGGATTCTCCCCGCCAGACAGGAGAGTTGCGCCACCGCCGGCCTCGGCGGAGTATTCTATGTTGATCCACGTCGACAGGGTGGAGGATTGGACGCAGCCCTCTCCGCGCTCCTCCCGCTCCGCCCGCAGCGGACTGCCGTCGTCTGGCTCCGACGACGAGGGTGCTCCCTTCCCCCTCGTGGCCCCTGCGTCCTGGACGCTGGGGGTGGAAGATGGCCAAGGAGGGGAGCGAGCACTCCGTCAGGCTCCCGCTCCTGTGGCAGCGTGGGGTGCAGGGGCGCCCCTAGGGATAGTCGTCCAAGGGACCCGAACGGCGAGGGCGGTTCGGGCGCAGGCGGCCACAGGTCCTGGAAGGACGTCCTCCTGCGCCGCGGCACCTCGCGCGCCCCTCGCGCTTCGCCTTCTCGGCGCCACCGTAGCAGATCACCTCCGGCTAGGCGCGGCACTGGGGTGTCTTCGGACCGCCGCTCCGGGGCAGGGAGGAGCATAGCGCCGGCTAGGCGCCCGATGAGGCGTCCTAGTGTCTCGTCAACTCCGACTCAGTCTGCCAAGCCAACGGGCGACGCTGCAGCGGGTAGCCAGCCGGAGCTAGCCCACAGGTCCAGCTCAGTAGGCAAGGACCCGGTCGAAGAGTTCTTCAAGACCGCAAAGAAACCCTCCCTGGCATCCGTCGTCGTCGACGGTCTGGCGGCTGACGTCCACAACGCCGCGGAGGCAGCAGTCGCAGCCCCACTCGACTTCGTCGACGCCACACTTCTCCAAGCCCCGGGGGAGTCTGTCGAGTTGGACGCCTTCAGCCCGACGCTGTCGGCTGCGGCATCCGAGCTGGGACAGTTCCACAAGGACACCCCTTCAGCAGCCAACACTCTAGAGGTCCAGCTCGGGGCGGTCACTGGACGCATCAGGGAGTTGGAGATCGGCGGGAGAGTGGCCGGGCCGGAGTCGCGAGGCCTCTTCCGGAACTCCAAGCAGCAGCCCCTCATTGCTACTGCACCCGCGCGCCGTCCCGCGGCGCCACCCAAGACGAGGGCCACCTCTACCCCGACCCGTTCCAGTGCGCGGCAAGCTGCCATCGGCTCCTCAGTTCCGGTGGCACAGCGCGCATCCCTGCGCATCGTAAAGGAGCTTGGTCTTCTCGGCCCTCGTGATAAGCTCACGGCAGAAGTAGCGAAGGCGCTCCTCCAGCGTTTCGAAGAGCCACTGTCAGACGGGGACATCTCGGTCATCGCAAGGCTGACTTACCTGGACGATGAGGCGCTACGGGTCATGGCTCGTATGAACGGACCCGTCGGAGCTGCCGATGAGGCCATAGTGTGATCATGTTAGCTGCCCTTAGTATTAGCCTCCGATGGCGTCCGTTCCCCAACCGTTGCTACCTAGTATGTTCTCCAGTTCGTAGTGCCAGTAGTAGGAGTATGAATCTTGAGTGCCGGTGCATCTTGGGTGCTGTTGGTGGGCGCCGGCCCAAACCATGTATGATGGTGGTGTGCTTTGTCGGCCCTGGGCCGTCATGTTCTAATCATCGGAGATTCCTTTGTGTTTTAGATGTATAACACAATTCAACCCATCATGTGCTGGAACGTTCGGGGTCTGAACAATCCAGCTAAGAGAGCGGCAGTCGGGGAGCTGGCAGCCGCCCAGCGCACAGCCATTCTTTGCATCCAAGAGACAAAGATCGCCGCCTGGTCGCCGGAAATAGTCCGCGAGATAGGGGGCGCTAGGCTTACAGGATGCATAGTTCTACCGGCGATAGGGACTAGTGGAGGCGCGGCGATCCTCTGGGACAAGGATCTGGTCACAATTTCATCGCATGCCATAGGGATTTTTGCTATTACAGCCAAAGTGACCTTCCTCGGGCAGGAGCAGGACTTCTGGCTCTCGACAGTCTACGGTCCGGCGGATGACGCGAGAAAGAACGCTTTCCTTCGGGAACTCTCACTCTCGGTGCCACCACCAAACGATCCCTGGCTCATCAACGGCGACTTCAACCTCATCTACGAGGCACGGGACAAGAGTAACATAAATCTCAACCGTAGGTTGATGGGTAGGTTCCGAGCAGCCATCGACGCTAAGGGTCTGAAGGAGATCAAATGCAAGAACCGTAGATACACGTGGAGCAACGAGCGCAACGAGCTGACCCTAATGAGCATCGACAAATTCTTCTGCAACACATCCTGGGAATGCTTTTTCCCATCCGTAGCACTCATCGCAGTATCGACAGCAACATCAGACCACTGCCCGCTGATCTTAGCTGACACCTCTGCCGCCCCCAGGACAACCCTATTCAGATTCGAGAATTTCTGGCCCAGCTTCCCTCGATTCCATGCAACGGTCGAGCGGGCATGGAAGAGGACGGAGCGGTCATCGTGTCCATTCCAACGCCTTGCCACGAAGATGGCAAGGACTGCAAGAGAGCTCAAGAACTGGAGTAAGAGCTTCTTTAGCCAGGCCAAGCTGCAATTCCACATGGCGGCAGAGATAGTGCTACGGCTTGATGTCGCGCAGGAAAGGCGCCGTCTCTCAAACGCAGAGCATGCCCTCCGTAAGCTGCTCAAACTACGACTGCTGGGTCTCGCGGCACTAGAGCGTGCTCGCAGGAGACACGCCTCTCGGCTAACCTGGCTCCGGCTAGGAGACGCGGGCACCAAGTTCTTCCATGCCAAGGCAACTTCTAGGAAGCGGAAGAATTTCATCCACTGCCTTCGAGTAGGAGGCGACCTGCTTACGACGCACGAGCAGAAGGAGGAGGCCATTCACAACCACTTCAAACTCTCCATGGGAAGCAGGATAGAGCGATCTCTACAAGTGGACTCGTCGATCTTTAACCTACCATCTGTCCATAATAGGGGCTTAGACAACCCCTTCTCTGAGGAAGAAGTCTGGGAGGCGATCAAAGCATCACCGGCAGAGAAGGCCCCAGGGCCAGATGGATTCTCTGGGACCTTCTATAGAGTCTTCTGGCACATTATCAAAGAAGACATCATGGCAACATTCTCGAGCTTCTACAATCTGGCTAGAGGAGACTTCGCCAAGTTAAACACAACCCTGATAATTCTGTTACCGAAGAAGGACGGTGCGAGTGCGATCCAGGACTATAGACCGATTAGTCTAATACATTCGGTGGCCAAGCTAATCTCCAAAGTCCTCTCCCGGCGTCTATCCGCGGTGATTAGTTCCATAATCTCACCGGCGCAATCTGCTTTCCTTCGCTCCAAATCAACGCAAGATAGTTTCCTCTATGTGCAAAATATAGTGCGATCGCTGCATAGGAAGAAGCAGCCAGCTCTCCTGCTTAAGATAGACATTGCTAAAGCTTTCGATAGCGTCTCATGGGAGTACCTGCTAGAGGTGTTGCAGCAACTACGTTTCCCGGCACGCTGGTGGGACTGGGTGTCCCTGCTGCTCTGCACGACCTCTTCGGCCGTCTTGCTAAACGGCACTACCGGCGGCTACTTCACCCATCAACGGGGCCTACGGCAAGGAGACTCCCTCTCCCCACTGCTCTTCATCATCGCCATTGACACCCTCCACCGCCTCCTTGAGAAGGCCACGGAGTTGCAAGAAATTGCACCGCTACCAGGCAGGGGAATTCCCTTAGAGTTAGCCTATATGCAGACGACGCCGTCATCTTTGCCAATCTGGCAGCAGAAGAGATCATAGTTCTCATGGCTATCCTACGTGACTTCAGGCGCGCATCGGGGCTGCTCATCAATCCGTCCAAATCAACAGCTGCTCCGATCATATGTGATGGCGCCGATCGGCAACACATCCTAGCTGCCTTCGGAGGGAAAGTAGTCGCCTTCCCGCTGACCTACCTAGGCCTGCTGATAACTTTATCAAGGCTTAGACTAGTCCATGTTCAGTTCATCTTAGATAGGATCAGAGCTAGATTAGCGGGATGGAAGGGGAAGCTCCTTAACATAGCCGGCAGGCGAGTCTTAGTACGTAACGTCCTCTCAGCTCTACCCACTTTCGCATTAGCTGTGCTAAGGGCGCCGAGGAGATTCTTCGAGGAGATAGATAGAGCTAGACGCCGTTTTTTGTGGGCTCAAGAAGATGGGGAGTTAGGGGGAGGCAAGAGTAAAGTCAATTGGCCCACAGTCTTCTCCCCTTTAGAGAATGGGGGACTTGTCATCCTTGACCTAAACCGTTTCAGCCGGGCCCTCAGGCTGAGATGGCTTTGGCTACAATGGACGAGCAATGAAAGGGCCTGGCAGGGCATGAATCTTCCCTGCGACGAGGTGGACAGAGAGCTTTTCAACGCATCAACAACTGTCACCCTAGGCAACGGCGCAACGGCATCCTTCTGGCACTGCTCGTGGACGGGCACAAGTTCTCTCAAGACACTGTTCCCATCCCTTTTCAAGCACTCGAGGAGGAAGCAAAGAATAGTGTGAGAGGCACTTCGGGACAACACCTGGGTAGCAGACTTAGCACATGGTAGCAATTCGCACCTTTGGGAGGACGCGATTAGGCTCCACAGATGGCTACAAGGCAGAGATTTGCAACTCCATGAAGAAACTGCGGACACTATCACATGGAACCATGAGGCCTCATAAACATACTCGGCCAGGTCAGCATACAATGCACAGTTTCAAGGAAGGCTAACGTTCGATTTCAAGAAGTTAATATGGAGGACCTGGGCACCCCCTAGGCTCAAGATTTTTTGCTGGCTAGTTCTTCGCAACAGGTTATGGTGCAATGACCGTCTGCAACGTCGTCGATGGCCAAACGGCTATTTCTGTCAGCTATGCCTACGGAACCTGGAGACATCAGTACATCTATTCTGGGAATGCCCCATGACGCTACAGATTTGGACGGAGGCCGCCTCCAGGGCTGGATGCTCCTCTTTGTCCCCTCCCCTATGGGCGACGAAGACTGGGTCAGCCGAGAAGATAACAACAATGATCGGGGCGGCCCATCCACTTCACCGCAAGGGTACCAAGACGATGATCATTCTGATTCTATGGGAGATTTGGAAACACAGGAATGATTGCACCTTCTCAAACAAGCACGCGCAGATACAAGACTTACAATGCGCAATCACGAGAACTGTAGAGCTATGGAGACAAGCTGGAGCGTTCTTCTTGGAGCCCCCTTTCTGGGATCCTCCGTGAGGGATCGACTCTGCGACTTTCTCTCGTTTTCTTTTTAAGTTTCTCTCCCTTTTTCTCCTTGATCCTAGGATCGTATCCCCCGCCTTGCTGTAATCGCTCTCCTACCTGCTAAGTTCTAATATATGCCAGCATTCCAAGCTGGATCTTTCAAAAAAGTTTGCACGTGTTAAGGATTATATTCATCGGTTGCCTTTTACCACTACACATGATGATTTTGATGAATATAATATACATGTGCTTGCTTCTCCTACTTGCAATTATTATGAGAGAGGAACTAAATCCCTGCCTCTCTATGTTTCCAACACGATAAAATTGCAAGAAATTGCTTATGCTATGTATTGGCCTTTACTTGATGTGCATGAATTGTTCTTGTATGACATACCGATGCATAGGTAGAGAGTTAGACTTTGTCATTGCTTGATATATGTTGCTTTGTGCTCACTACTAAATGCCAAATCATTGCTAATTAAAATTGGCTTTGATATACCTTGGGATCCGGGTGGATCCATTACTTGAGTACTTTATGCCTAACTTAATGGTTTTAAAGAAAGTGCTGCCAGGGAGACAACCCGGATGTTTTAGAGAGTCATTTAATTGTGTTGAGTGCTTTTATAAAGTTTAAAAAGAAAAAAATATAGATGGGAACTTCACAAAAATATAGATGGGAACTTCACAAAAATAGAAGCGATTGAAAGGTGATGCATTGGTGAACTGAGGGTCGACCTTGAACACTTGCGTTCATGCTCATGGAAACAATGTGGAATATTTCATGAAGATTCTCACAAAAATAATTATCCCCTTGTACAAATACATTGTATTATAAAAATAATGTGCCAAGATTTGACTTTAGGATGGGTAGATTGCTTGTTGGTATGTGTGGTGCAGAAACAGAAACTTTGGTTGTAGCGCGTGCATTTTCCTTTTTTACTAGAACGTAAAACGATTCTGAATTTTTCTGAACAGTCTTTATATCCAAGTTTTTTATTTCTTCCTATTTTTTCAGAATGTCGAGTACACAGTGGAGGAACAGTACCGAGACTTCAACCAGAGCCAGTACATCTGTACTGTTAGGGTATTTCCAGACTACCCTGGAGCTGAGAAGCCAATCCATTGGTCCTATGAGTTGGGGGTCACCGTTGACATGGCAGTACAGGATGCTGCCTATTCAATGCTGACTATTATGAGAGCGAGACATGCACTGTTGCAGAATTCAGAGTTCTGCTATGTTCCAGCCTCTCAGTTTGGTGAAGAGGGATACCTCAGTGGAGTTTATTTCGATTCTTCTATGGAGGATCCACTTCTGCAGTCCACTGTTGAGATGCTAGAGAACAGAGACAGGGATGCTCGTGCTCTCTGCATGGAGCTTTATGCTACCCGTGCCCGTCTGTGGACAGTTTTGACGCAGCTGGCACCGGTAGTCCAGACAGGGTATGGAGAGATGGAGATGCTGAACCCTGTTAGGACCCATCTTCCGGCTCACGTTGACTGACCAGCTATAGGAGGAGTCACACCTCTTCGGGGACCCCTCTTACCACCAGTCAGGGGACCAAGGCCACATCCGTGTCCTTATGGATCTCAGGGATCTCAGGCTAGAGTGTTTCCTGATCCGCAGGTTGAGCTTCCAGGCCATGGAGGTAATCTCTATGAGATGTTCTATGCGGATGCCTGAGCTGTGAGCGGAACGATAGTATGGTAGTAGTCGTACGATCACAGTCCTGCGTGACCTGTGAAGTATGTATGTAATGTGAAGTGAATTCCGGAGGCCTAGATAAATAATGTATAGGCAGCTTGTAAGCCTCTGATGAGTAGTTTCACAATTTCAGTAGTTGCTCTTCGGTTAAGGGTGTACTGAACTATGTAAGGGTGTGTATGAACCATGGTGTATATATAGCAGTTGCTTGTTACCATGCTGTTCGGATATTAATTTCCGCATTCCGTGTGTTCAGTACATTCTTAATCCATAGCTAGTATTGATATGATATTGGTCTAAGCTATGAGTTTGTTTGTCAGGATGGTGTTCACCAGGTTGAACCGTGCCCCTGCTCATGAGCAAGGTGAGGGTAGTCAAGCGTCGCAGGAAGACCTGCCTCACCCACCTTCTCTGGCAGAAGTGATGCTTGAGGCAGAAAGAAACAAAAGGGAGACCAACCGACTGCTAGAGCGTATTGAGCAGAATACGGCTCGACAGCCAAGGAATGCTGCAGTGTCCCTCAATGACTTTGTGAAGCTGAATCCTCCAAAGTTTCATCATTCCGTCGATCCCCTCGACGCTGATGACTGGCTGTGCAGCATCTCACGCAAGATTCGCTCTGCGAATGTGTCTGAGGCCGACAAGGTGACCTTCACGGCGTATTTCCTGGAGGGACCCGCCAATCTGTGGTGGGAGAATTTTGAAGCTATGCGTCCCGCTGAACCAGTGGCCACATGGGCAGACTTCAGCGCAGCTTTTCGTCTGCACCATATTCCAGAGGGCCTAATGGACAAAAAGAGAGAGGAGTTATGTGCCTTCACTCAGGGCAAGTTGTCTCTGGATGCCTATAGCTGCGAGTTCGGTAACCTCGCCCGCTCTGCATCAGAGGAGGTGTCTACTGACGCCAAGAAGCAAGCAAGATTCCGTAAGGGTCTGAGCCCTGAGCTCCGTCGTGATCTGCGCCTCCATGAGTGTGCAAGTTTTCAAGCCCTGGTCAACAAAGCGATCAGTGCCGAGACTGGTCATACCGACTTCGAAGCCACAAGGAAGCACTCCCGTGACTTTGGCTCGTCTTCTGGTTCCACGTTTCCAAAACGCAGGCTGTGGGTTCCAAACAGTTCTCTGCCGCCAAGATACACTCCGAGGCCATCCTACGTGACACCTCAGACGAATCAGGCCAACCCTCCAGCAAAAGCTTATGGTGGTCCAGCTAGCAATGCTGCACCACGTGCCAACCAGGTGATATGCTACAAGTGTGGAGAACCAGGGCACTATTCCCGTGAGTGTCCTCAGAATGTGGGTGCCAAGCAACCCGGAAAGTCCGTCGGGCAAGCCAAGTTGGGCAAAGCTTACTATGTGAAGCCAACTCCTGCACGTGGCCATGTGAACTATGTGTCAGCAGAAGAAGCTACAAAGGATCCCGACGTCATGCTGGGTACGCTTCTTGTTAATCATCACCCAGCGTCCGTTCTCTTTGACACTGGGTGTTCTCATTCCTTCATTTCAGAAAGTTATGCACAGTTGCGTAACATGTCTTTTTGTGATATGCCAATTCCATTGGTTGTCCAAACCCCTGGTAGTAAATGGCAAACCTCTAGAATAACCTATGACAATGAAATTCTAGTAGACAGGCTAGTTTTCCTAGCCTCTTTGATAGCTTTGAAATCTTTGGATATTAATATCATCTTGGGCATGGACTGGATGTCAGCTCACTATGCCAAGATTGATACTCACTCTAGAAATGTCCAGCTTACCCATCCCTCGGGTGAGATAGTAAATGTCTCTACTCGAGTTGCCAAATGCCAACTCTATTCCCTAAATGCCAACCCTCTTCCGGAACTTGAAGACATTCCGGTAGTCCGTGACTTTCCGGATGTTTTTCCAGAGGAACTGCCAGGAATTCCACCAGACAGAGATGTAGAGTTTGTAATAGATCTTGTTCCGGGAACTGTCCCAATAGCCAGAAGACCATATAAGATGGCACCCCTGGAGCTAGCCGAACTTAAGAAGCAATTAGATGAGGCCTTGAACAAGGGTTTCATTTGTCCTAGCTCTTCTCCTTGGGCTTGTCCCGTCCTCTTCGTCAAGAAGAAAGACGGAACGGATCGGATGGTTGTAGATTACCGACCAGTTAATCTGATCACCATAAAGAACAAGTATCCGCTCCCCAGGATCAACGATCTGTACGATCATCTTGCTGGATCCTCAGTCTTCTCTAAAATGGATTTGAGGTTGGGATACCATCAAATCAAGATTAAGAACGGGGACATTCCAAAAACGGCTTTTGTTACTCGTTATGGCCAATATGAGTACACCGTTATGTCCTTCGGTTTAACCAATGCCCCAGCCACCTTCTCTCGGCTGATGAACTCAATCTTCATGGAGTATTTGGATAAATTCGTCGTGGTGTACCTCGATGATATTCTCATCTACTCGAAGAATGAACAAGAACATGCCGAGCATCTAAGGCTGGTATTGATGAAACTTTGAGAGCATCGCCTTTATGCCAAATTTTCAAAATGTGAATTCTGGTTTCCAGAAGTGACCTATCTAGGACACGTAATCTCTGGTAAGGGTATTGCTGTCAATCCCGAGAGAGTTCAAGCTGTCCTTGATTGGAGCCAACCTGAATCGGTTAAGCAAGTTAGGAGTTTTCTTGGTCTAGCGAGCTATTGTCGCTGCTTTGTCAATAATTTCTCCAAGGTTGCAAAGCCTCTAACTGAACTCCTCAAGAAAGATAAAAAGTTCGAGTGGACACCACACTGTGAGCATAGTTTTCAGGAACTGAAAAGACGCCTGACTTCCGCACCTGTGTTGCCACCACCAGATTTTTCTAAGGACTTTGTTATCTATTGGGACGCCTCGCGACAAGGATTAGGTTGCATTCTCATGCAAGATCGTCATGTGATCGCATACGCATCTCGACAGTTGCGTCCACATGAGGATAATTATCCCACCCATGACCTTGAGCTTGCAGCTCTGGTCCATGTACTAAAAACCTGGCGACATTACCTTCTGGGTAATCGTTGCGAAATATTCACTGATCACCAAAGTCTGAAATATATCTTCACCCAGCCGGATTTGAATCTCAGGCAAAGACGGTGGGTTGAGTTGATCTCGGATTACGACTTAGGGAAAACTTACACCTCGGGGAAGGCCAATGTTATGGCCGATGCACTAAGTCGTAAATCTTATTGTAACAATTTGATGCTACAACAAGGTCAACCACATCTCCATGAGGACTTTCGGAAGTTGAATCTTCATATTGTTCCTCAAGGATTCCTTTCTACCCTGGTGGCGAAGCCTACTCTTAAGGATCAAATTATAGATGGCCAAAAGCGTGACAAGGGTATATCACGGATCAAGGAGAATAAATTTAGCGGAAACGCTAAAGAATTTTCCATGAACGATCAAGGTGTTGTGTTCTTCCAGAATCGTTTAGTGGTTCCTAAGAACCCACATCTAAGGCAGTTAATCCTTAAGGAGGCTCATGATTCTCCTCTCACCATTCATCCCGGTAGTACTAAGATGTATCAGGACCTACGCCAGAGGTTCTGGTGGACTAGGATGAAGAGAGAAATTGCTGAGTTCGTTGCTAACTGCGACGTTTGTCGTCGAGTTAAGGCAGAACATCAAAGGCCTGCTGGCACCCTTCAACCTCTAGCTATTCCTGAATGGAAATGGGATAAAGTTAGCATGGATTTCATTACCGGATTTGCCAAGACCAAGAAAGGAAATAATGCTATCTTTGTGGTCATTGACCGTCTTTCCAAAGTGGCTCATTTTCTTCCTGTTCGTGAGAGTATAACAGCTTGCCAGCTAGCAGAGTTATGTATCTCCCGAATAGTGTCTCTTCATGGTGTTCCCCTGGAGATTAACTCGGACCGTGGGAGTATCTTTACTTCTCGCTTCTGGGAAAGTTTTCAGAATGCCATGGGGACTCACTTATCTTTTAGCACTTCTTTCCATCCCCAGTCAAGTGGTCAAGTAGAAAGAGTGAATCAAATTCTAGAAGATATGCTCCGAGCTTGTGTTATATCATTCGGTATGAATTGGGAAAAGTGTCTTCCATTCGCCGAATTCGCTTATAACAATAGTTACCAATCGAGCTTGGGAAAGCCCCTTTTGAAGTTCTCTATGGACGAAGATGTCGAACACCTCTTAATTGGTCAGAAACCGTAAAGAGGCAACTCTTTGGTCCGGATATGATCCAGGATGCAGAAGAGCGGGTTCTCATTATTCATGAAAAGTTGAAAACAGCCCAGTCTCGTCAAAAGAGCCAATATGATCATCATCATAAGGCTGTGACCTTTGAAGTTGACGAGAAGGCTTACCTTCGGGTTACACCTTTGAAGGGTACCCATCGATTCGGTATCAAGGGCAAATTGGCTCCTCATTACATTGGTCCTTTTCGCATTCTTGCCAAACGAGGAGAAGTTACCTACCAGTTGGAACTTCCTCCGCATCTTTCCAAGGTTCATGATGTTTTCCACGTCTCACAACTCAGGCGTTGCTTTTCGGATCCTATCCGTGAAGTGGACCACGAAACACTTGATCTACAAGATAACCTTTCATACCGAGAATACCCCGTGCGTATTCTTGATCAAGCTGAGCATCCCACTCGACGTCTAAACCTCAAGTTTCCTAAAGTTCAATGGTCAAATCATTCTGAAAAGGAGGCAACTTGGGAAAGAGAGGATCGTCTCCGACTTGAGTATCCGGCGTTATTCCCGACGACTTCTAAATCTCGGGACGAGATTCTTTTGAGTGGGGGTGAGTTGTCACATCCCTAACCCTTAAGCAAGTTAGCCTTGTGCTCATGTCTTCTTTGCATTTGCATCTAAGATTTTTTCAACAAGAACAACAAAGTGGCAAAGGAAAAACTCAAAACCCTAGCCACTATTTCAATTAAAGAAAGTCCCAAACTAGTTCAAATCAATGAACCCAAAATGGCCTCAAGAAATGTTCAAACTTTCTGATAAATCATGAAAGTAAATGAGCATTGGAGAAAACTATTTTCTTGACACTTTAAGCATTTTAAATAAATGCAAAAGGCTACTGGTTTCAAGTTTTAAATTTGAAATCAGAATCTATAAATTTCCAAAAATGTTGAAAACTTTGGAAATGGTTGGGAATGTTATAACAATATTTCAGGAGGTCTAAAATAGTTTTTACTTTTTGTTTTGGAGCTGAAATAATTAGCAAAACAATAGTTAGCAAAACAGAAAAACAAAAACAGAAGAAAAAGGGAAAAGAGTTACCTGTCGCCTAAGCCTGGCCCGGCCCATCCCTGGCTCGTCCCCTCCCTCGCGCCAGTAGGCAGCAGGAGGTGGCCGCCGCCTCCTCCGGCGCGGCCACGTACCTGTGCGCCTGCCTGGCCGCCGCCTCGCGCTGGCAGGGCCGGGGATAAGCTCCCCAGGTCCTCCCCTATCCATTCCCCGCATCCGTTCTTCCTCTCCTCTCGGATCTAGCCCCCCCCTCCTTGCTGCCGCCATTGGAGCCGAGCTCGAGCTCGAGCCGCAACACCTCTAGCCTTGGAAACCCTCCTCTGAGTAGCCTGTTAGCTCCGCCTTGTCGCCCTGGTCATCTCTGCAGAAGCCGAAGCTTCCCCAAGCTCTGCATCGCCCCCAACGCCATCGTCTTCCACCTCTGGCCGCCAGACCTCTCCCGACGATTCGTCGCCCCCAGGCCTTCCCCGAGCCATCTAAGCCCTGCTCTGCACTCCCCGTGAGCATGCGGTCGTTTCCCCTAAGTTTTCCCCGTCGATCCCCACCTCTAGCTCTAGTTTCACCGGAGCCCGACGAGGACCGCCGCTGCCGCTCGTCGCCGGTAGCCCTCCGATGATCAGCTCGTCCTTCCGAGGGCACCAGAAGCTTCAGGTCAACGCGTAGATGCTGTAGCAGCTAAGAACCGAGCGTAGTTTCCTCTGGATCAAAGCCCCCAATGACGCCCGAGCCTTGGCCGCCGCCAAGCTCGTCGCCGGCGTTATCTCCGGCCAGATCAGCCCCGGCTAAGTGCAGAAATTGAGCTACGGGAGATGTGTCGTTCCTCCGGTGCTCTCCGCGCAGCATTTGGCCCCCTGTGCGCCGTTTCCGAGCCCCTCCGTCGTGCTGGTGGTCGCCGGAGGCTCCCCGCCGGCGAGGACGACCTCGCCGCCGGTGGATCTCGGCTGGCCTGAGCCACTGACTGGTGGGGCCAGCCTCTGGCAAGTTTAAAACTAATAAAAATAAATCAAATAAGTTAATCAGTCACTGACATGTGGGTCCAGCAAGGTTAATCAGTTAATTAAGTTTAAACTTAATCTAAAATTGACCAGAGAGACTGACCAGTGGGTCCCACTAGTCAGGTTTGACTTTCAACGGCTAGATGGACCTACTGATGTCATGCTGATGCAATAAATAGAATTTCCAGTATAAAACTAATTCAGGAAATTGCTAAAACTTGTAAAAATCATAGAAATTAATCTGTAACTCCAATGAAAATAATTTATATATGAAAAAGTATCAGAAAAATTTAAGGATTCTGATTATGCTATTTTCAACTATGTTTGAAAAAGTTACAGAACCCTAAATTGTGAAATAAGGAATAATTCAATTCTCATAATTACTTTTAAAATGGAATTTGGAAAAATATTCAAATTTCATTATGATTGCCATGATCACACACTGCCCTAATTACAAATCAGTACCATAACATGACATTTCATGCATGTTAACATCAAGTTGATCTGAGCATCAGGTCGAATCAATTAAACCAGTATCCGAGAATACCCCGTTTGAATTGCTATTCGAATGTGATTCAAATCAACTCTAAACCTAATACATGTTGAAAATAATAACTTAGCACCTTGCATTCTCATGCCATGCTCATGCATCATTTTGATTGCATATGACTGTTATTGAATGTTGCCATTTATTTCGGTAGGCTCCGCACCTCCGGATTCCACCGAATATCCGTCTGACGGATATCGTTCCTCCTTTGAGCAACAAGGCAAGCACCCCCTTTGATCATCCCGATAATTCCCATGTTCCTGCTCCTGCACTTATTTATTGCATTAGGATCAAATGCTTCAACTGCTTTTGCCACGTTAGTTGAACCCACTTCCTTTGCATGACCAAACCTTGTCACAGTAAATAGCCGAACCTTGCAACCTAGCATACCTGGTAGTTGCTTGAGCTATGATGTGCCTTATCCTGCTATGCATGCTATGCTTAGAGTTGTGTATGGTTCGTCATCTGGGAGATGAACAGAAATGTGGAATGTGTTTGGTGAGCAAACGTTGTGTGTTGAATTTGATTTGGTAAAGGTACCGGTGAAAGGCCGTGTAGGAGTACATGGCGGGTTGTTTCATTGGAACCGTCCTTAGGAACTGAGTTCCGTGTATGTAATCCAAGACTAGATACTACCACATGCTTGGCCCTGAAATATGACCCTGCTCGGCCTATTAATCGCGTAGTACTCGGTTCAGGAGTTGCAAGTAGTTTCTAGTGTTTATAGTAATGCTGGAGGCCGTGCATGGTGCTGACCTGAGAGGTGGACCGTGATGCGGTAGGCAGTGGCACGGTGTACCAAGTGGCACCCGGATGGTGGGCTTGGGAACCCTGCGCACATCGTTTGAGGCCGTGGCGGAAACCTCGGCCGGACTTCCGTACGGGTTACTCTCAGATAGGCGATAAACCTGGACTAGGTACTAGTGTGGTTAACGGTCGTGGCCGACTCCCTCGCTGGGCTTCCGCTTGAAGGTTGCCGAGGTGCATGACGTGCACATGGTGATAAGTGGCGAGAGCGTGTGTGATGAAGTACACCCCTGCAGGGTTATGATCTATTCGAATAGCCGCGTCCGCAGATATGGACTACTTGGAGACATATGTTGTTCATAGATAACTTCAATGGCTACTCATAAAATTGTCAAGATAAGTGTGAGTGTCGTGGATGGCATTTCCGTGCGGAGACGGAATGATTCCTCGATGGTGTATTGTTGTGGTGTTAGTGGACTCGTGTGCGAGAAATCAAGTTGTCAAAATTATTTAAAAATGCAAGTTGTCTAGCCACGAGTCAAATGCTGGCTTTCCGCATGAAACCCCACAATACCTTTTGATACCTTGCATGAGTAGTTAGTCATCCTAAAGTCTTGCTGAGTACCTTCGTACTCATGTTTGCTTAATAAATGTTGCAGAGGTTGCTAATGACCCTAATGGAGGGTTCTTCGTAGACATCGACGACGACGAGTAGCTGGTGTCCCAGCTACGATCTGGCCCTACGTCGGCTCTGTAGTATAGTCAGGCCATGTGCCTTCTAGTTGCCCTGTCTGTACCCAGACAGTTTATAACTCTTCCACTAGCTTGTATTTGTATGACTGCTACTATGGGTCGAGAGACCTTAATGTGTAATATTATGTGTGTGGCTCTTCCGAGCCTCTTAAATAAAGCTTGTATGTTTATGGTTATGTTGTGATGCCATCGATGTATCTATACATATCGGTATGCCATGCGTACGTGTGTCTTACTTGATATGTATGGGGTTCAAATACCTAGTCGTGAACTTTAGTAGTACTCCTTACAAGGAAATGCCCCTTTGTGATCCAACGAGCCTTGGTAGTTCGCTACTGCTCCGGACACATTGGTTGACCGGCATGTGTCCTTCTTAGCTGCTGTGTCTGTCCCCTTTGGGGAAATGTCACGCGACGTAATGGAGTCCTTGTAGCTTGCTACGACTCGTCTACGTTCGCTGATGACTTACACCTGCTTTGTTGGGTCATGTATGCCTGTCCTTGTGCGGAACTGCCACTTTGGTTTGTGACTAGACATGATGATCCGGGTTCTTTGAGATTGGATGGCTAGCGACACTATCGCATACGTGAGTCAAAAGACGCAAACGGTCCCGGCTAAGGTAAGGCTGCAGCCGTGGAGTTAACCGTGCGTGAGACCATAAAGGGATGCGATGTGTTATAGGCTGGATTCCTATGGCTTAGGATCGGGGTCCCGACATCCTACCTCCAGAAAAAATCGTTTCGTAGCTCAAACCCGTGTTCTTGCTCCTCTTGTTGGGATTTTCGATCTCTTTGCCCAAATCACCGTTCTCCGAACTGTTTTGGGGAAATTACTCCTTGGTAAGTGACTCCTCCATTGGTCCAGTTAGTTTTTGCTCTAGTGCCTTATACTCCGCGTATTTTTGCTGCCTTGGTGACCATGTTCTTGAGCTTTGCATGCTGATTCTAGCTGGTCCCAAGTAGTTTTGATGCGTAATATGGTCTCTAGGCACTTGTGGGAGTAGTTGCTACAAGTTTAGTTGAACCTTATTCAACTTTCCTTTGGGTCACTGAGAATTTCAGAAAAGGAAGATGTTCAGGAGAAACTTTCATGGTGGTTCTTCAAGCAAGAGAGGTCCCCGTCTTGCGATTCGGGAGCCTGATCCTTACCAACCTAGGAACACGCAGGTTCAACCATGTGAATGGCCTTCTGATGAATTTATGATTGTGGCAGGTTTCATAGATGAGTTTGATGCATTTGTTCACAACGTCGGAATCGAAGAATTCATCTCCGATAAATGTGAACAGTATGTTGCTCTCACTGCCTCTTTTGTTCGTAGATTCAAATTATCAGCTGGCCGTGAGCCATCGGTACTGTTTGATCTCTATGATAAATCGTATAGCATGGATTTAGAGGTTTCAGTAGAATTTGCAAAATACCTATTTGGGGTAACCTCAATGATCCTCCTAAATCTTCGGTTAGAGATTTTTGCGCTGGTATAACGGTTGGAGAAACTAGAGACATTACGCAAGCTACCATGACGAGTATTCATTTTCCTGCCTTGCATTATTTTGCCCTCTTCATAGGAAGATGCATTAATGGCATGATTGATCATTCTCACCTCTGCGCACCCGACCTTAGTATCCATAAGAGCGTAGTGATGGGTGAAAAAAGCTTCAACATGGGAGCTATTATAGCAAGGAGGCTGAATAAGAATGCTATTGATGGGGATTTCTTTGGTGGGATCTATGCCACCCGCATAGCAAATTTTCTTGGAGTACCCATCCGCAAAGGAGATCCCCCGCGCCATACAGCTTTCCTTGACCGTGTCGCTATGACACGCTACCAGTTCCTTGAGAGGGATGATGAATCCCTCCTATACCAATTGATATTTAACCGGCAGCGTGTTTTCCATATTACCCTTCCTTCTCCTACTCTCTTTGACTTTCAGGTAAAACAACGATATTACATAACCAGAGGAGAGGCAGAGGAGTATGAGAGGGAGTCGAAGGCTACTCGTCTCCATGAGGCAGCTATTCAGGCAGTGGCTGCATCGCTCCCGTATAACCCCGATTATGATTTTGGGTTTCGCTAGGACCATCCTTGGGAGTAGACCAAGTTAGGCCAAAAGGCTAAACTTGGGGGAGTACGTGTTCTCACCGACTTTATATTCCTGCTTATGCTTTCACTTTGTTAGCCGGTGTTTAAACTTTGCCACTGTATCATCCATCCTAGTTTATTTTCTTTTTCTCGTTTTCTTTTCGTGTGTCTATCTAGTTTGAGAAAACACAAAAAGATTATCTTTTCTTCTTTTGCTTGTTGGGAGCTTTCCCATGTAGATAGTTTCTTTTTTCTTTGGGTCAAGGTAGAAGATATTACTTACAATGTTTAGTGGCTCTTGCATGCATACCTGTTTAGCTTTCAAAGAGCCATATTACTTTGTCTTCTCTTTTTGTCTGCCTGCAGATTCCAGCTTTAGTCCAATGCACGAGCACGTTTATTATTGTTCACATCGTTCGATCGTGCAAGTGAAAGGCAATAATGACGATATATGATGAAGTGACTAAGCCTGGAAAATCTGGTATGAACTCGATCTGTTTTGTTTTTGTAAATATGACTAGCTCATCGTACGTGATTCAGCTTTGTTGTGAGGGAAACATGTTTGCAATGACAACTTAGAGTGTAACATCCCAACATTATAAATTTTGGAATGTTAATATAATTATTAGATTGTTTGTTTGAGTGATTGAAACTTGAGTGGAATTTGAAACTTCTCAAAAAAATGAGAAGGAATAAAATGACTTTCCCAAAATTTTCTATTTTGAATCCCTTTTCAATTTTGAGTTTGAATATTTTCAAAACCCTTTGATTAAAAAAAATCAAACGAGAGGAGGAAAATGACCCTCCAAAATCAGAGACTATGTCTTGATTCAAATATTAAGTATTTGCAATTTATTTGAAATTCAAATTCCTTTTCATTTTAAAGTTATTGCAAAAAAATAATTTTTTTAAAAAGTATATTTTGGTTTTAAAAATATGTTCATGTTTTAGAAAATTTTATTCTGAAAATTTTGATATATAATATGTCTATATAAAATGTTTTCTCTTTTTCATTTATACGTTTTTTTCTTTGTTTTTTTGTTTTTTTTTAAAAAATTTGTTCGCAAAAAAAAAACAAAGGCCACGGCCGGCCGTAACCTGCCCATGTGCGGTGGCCGAACTATTGGCCCATGCGGCACACTTTTGTCCCTCTTTTTTCTATTTTCCCTACGTTACGTATATATTTAGTCCCACATCGCCTACCTATGGACCATTAGACCTCTCTTCCACCTATAAATATAGATTCATAGGAACATCCAAAAATCATCTATTTCGGGTTAAATCAATCTTTTGGTTTAACTAGATTTATTAAATAAAAATATTTTTTCCTTCTCTTCGGCGGGATTTCTGGAAGTCGTCTCCTCATTGAAATTAATTCTTACTCTGCATTCTAAAGGTATTTCTCTTCGTATTTTTTTTATAATTCCGTAGTTTATTATTTTTAGACTAGTATTCCTACATTAGTATACGGTAGAGTAATCAGATATATTAATTAGTCTTCGTATTTACACATTAGTACTAGAATTCTTTTAGACATAGCACTTTTATTCCGTAAAACAGCTTGGCCCTGATTTTTCAAATAGCCATAACTTTTTACTCCTATATGCGTATTAGATGAAACCAACGCCTAGAATTTCGTCTTGATCCCACCTATCCTGTGAACCTATCATATCAACTTTTCGAAATTTTTAAATTTCGAAATTTGTTCAAATTCATATTCAAACTTCTTTTGATCATATCTTTTTATCCGTAGCTCCGTTTTAGATGAATCCAATTGCGTCGGATTCGTATCAAAGTAATCTTCCTGTTTGTATCATTAGTTTTAACTTTTCAACTTATAATTTTGATCAAATCAGATTTATCTATTAGTGCCCAAAAGTGTTCACATCGTTCTAAGCCGATTCAATGTTATATTGAAGTATTTGTATCTTTTGATCCGCTATTTCAAATCTAGTAATTCTTTTCTCTAAACGCTCATATTGATCTACTATATCCAATAGAATCATTAGTTTCCACCTTTGAACCTTACAAATTTGAGCGATTCAAATTTGTATTCGAACATTCATTTGATCTTATCTTGCAAATCGTACCACCTTTTCAATTGATTCATTTCACCCCTAAATACTGATGTCATATATTTTTGTACATAACCATCGTACTTCAGTTCAACTTCTCTTGACCTTTTTAATGCAAATTTAATTCATACTTGAATTCGCTATAACTTGCGTTGTAGTGCTCCATTTCAAGAAATTATTTCTACAAATAAATTCTTATGCCTTATACTATTTGTCAAACAACATTCATGTTGTTCTCCCAATATTTTTGATCACCTCCCATAGTGTATGCAAGTCGAGCTTATATAGCGATAGTTGATCATCCTTTGACTCTTTTGAGTTGACCCCTTTCATCGTACCTTTTACAACACCATAAGGCCCTTTTTTATTAAACCTTAGTACGTTGTTATTTTGCACCAAGACATGCTTTGTTCTTATGTTCTCTTGGTTCTTCCTTTTTGGCATGAATGTTTATTGAATTCTATTCATTTACGATAGATTGCTCGGAGTGTGGCGAGTAGAATTATCAGGATTTTGAGAGCGACTATCTTCATCAAGTAATACCAGGCAAGTCACTTTGATCATACTATCACCTATGTTTTATGCATCATAGTTCTACCATCCTATGCCCAATTGCATGCTGCTTAGGTACTTGGAAATTTTAGTATAGATTGTAGTATCATGTTGTAGGCACACAACAACCCCGATATTTGGCCCGGGACGACAAATTTCATATTGCTATGCTTGAGTAGACGGGAATCCGGTTGAGTGCATAACACGAGTGATGCGAGGTTGATTTAATAATCAAGACCGGTTAAGACAAGATTTTCAAGACCTCGGACGCAATGCAACTCTGGGTGAAGGACGGTTGATCGGCTCCCTGGAGAACCCAGTGGATGACCCGGGATGCTGGAGAGGCCATGACATCCTGCGGAAAGCTTCACCCATGCTCAAATAGACGGACGGATATTTTCAAGACCCAAGGCTTACCTGCACAGCCACAAGTCATTATGGGCTCTGGCTTGGTTGGACAAAGCGGCGACTCTAGACAGGCGGTGCTAGCAGATGTAGAAGAACGGTAGGATTGGATGGGCACCGACAGGGATTCAGGGGGGCTGTTGAAAGACCATGTTTTGATCATCCGGTCTTCAAACACCCTGAAGTGCGAGGACATACTCGGAGGCGATCAAATCTTGTGGGGAACGTGTGCAAAACTCTGCAGAGTACTCAAACCTAATCGATTAGCCATGTCCACGGTCATGGACAACTTGAGCCAAAGGAACAGAAGTTATCTGGATTTCTCAACACCATTAAATATATTTTATTAGGGTAATTATTGACAACTCGGGTATGAGAACTGGTTGGCGGAACCATCTCGTTAACAACGAACAATGTAGTAACATTTTGCTTTTAGCCCTCTCTTGATGTAGGAGAAAACTTGCTTTTCGCTAAAAACTTATAGCCCCACCTGCCATATATGCATATAGTATAGATGATTACTTTTCACCCTCTCTTATGTGACTTGCCGGCATATTCAATATGCTGACCTACACGGCTGCAACGTCTTATGTTGCAGATATTTTTCTTCGACGAGTAAGAGTACGATTCGGGGTTACGGTCTACACTCAACTTGCCGTTTGTGTTTATTGGGACTCCACTCCCTTGACTGCTTCCGCTGAGATATTTAAGGTATATATCAGTTTTACGCTATTTACATGTGATTGCACTTTGATATATACATTTATGTACTGTGTGTGCCAGCTTACTGATCCAGGGATGGCACAGATACACAGAGGCTTGACTCGTTTTGAGTCGGGTCGCTACAGAGATGATATCAGAGCACATGTTGACTGTAGGACGTGACCCTAGAAACTGGAAACTTCCTAGGATAGGATCTCTCAAAAATATTATTTTCGAGAACACCTTTCACTTCTCATCTCTTCTGATTTCATCAAATGTTCTCTCTCACCACAAATAGTTATACAATACCCTTACCCCTTTGACCTCATGGAGAATCAACGGAGTTCTACTTCAAAGTAAAGAGGATTTCATCATGCATTTGAAGAATTGAAGCTGCGCCAATTGAAGACTCTCAAGACCCGAAGAACTCGAAGACCCTGAAGCGTTCGAATATTTATATGACCATTAGAAGTCCAAACCCCAATTATATACCCACGTTAGTTACGATGATTTGTGAGCCGTCATTGGTGTGTGTTTTCTGACGGCCACAACTAAAACCTATTTTCAAAAATATTGTTTGTGTTGTGTGTATCTCCCTCCCTCTCTTACCCGTCTCATCCCCAAAACGTTGGACCCAATAGATGGCGTATGAAGCTGGACTTGTAATATCTGGACCAATGACCCAGCTGGAAGTTGAAATATGGATTCAGAACATGGAGAGCTACTTTGGGAGCAACTTGATCTCAAGGAAGTATGAAGTGGAACACGCTCTTCAGTACTTTACCCAAAGTGCTGCTATCTGGTGGAAAATGCACCATGCCATACAAGGATTTAGTGGACGAGAAACATGGGGTAAATTCAAGAAGACTCTATTAAGATCCCGTCTCATTCGGAAGTGCTATGATAATCCGAAGGAGAAGACTTGTGCATGCAAGATCTGTGGAGAAATAGGACACACCCAGGAAGAACACAAGGATGGATGCACTCATTGTGAAGAAAATCACCCAGCTGAGGAATGCCCAACTAGTCAGGTGACTTGTTTCTTGTGAGAAGGAACCACCCACTACCCAGCGTCGTGTCACATTTACCCCATGTATGCCTGAAACCCACAGACCCCGGGACTAACAAGGATCAAGTACTATCTTTTTGGAGAAGGAAACTTGTTTCAACAAAAGTTTTCTTAGGAGCATACGAAAACCTGAGAGTTGTGAAGAAACGATAGATGTTTGTTCAGCTTGCAGAATCATTGGATTTATCTGAACTTCGTTCGTGGACAAGAGAAACTCTGCAGTGCTTGTGAGGATGTCCAAGTGTTAGAATACGAGATTCACTAAGCCTTATACAAGGTAATGATTTCAGTACGACATGGCTTGGCCACCATGACGACTTACTATTGTCATTCTCTTGCTATTCGGAATGGTAAATCTAAGAGACTTACCCATAGTGAGAGACGACGTCCTTTGAAGCTTTTGTTTGAGCCTTAGAATGGTATAATGAAAGCCCATGTACATGGCACTTGTTTTCATGCGTAGGAAATTTTACGGTGAGGATGAAGCCAAGACCCTTCTCTCCGCAGGATAACCACAAATGGTAGACCACCATGAGAATCATCGATAGGTTATTTAGAATGGTCACGAGACTTGTCAGTTAAGAAGACCCAGTGACGGAAGAATCTTATATCAACAGAAGAACCCTCGATTTTGATGGAAACATTATGAATATAATGGAAGAACTTCACCAAAGAAGTTACCATGAAGAATATGACGAGCAAGATGCCAAGACCCCAGAGGATTGTTAAAAATTTGAGCGACCAGTAACTCTCATTTTAAGTGTGGTAGCACCCCACTTTGCAGGAGACTATATTTGTTAGAAGACCCCCCCAAACCATAACCTTTTCTTTCTAGCCTCTTCGAATCTCGAGGACGAGATTCATTTTAAGTGTGGTAGTTTGTAACATCCTAAAATTATAAATTTTGGAATGTTAATATAATTATTAGATTGTTTGTTTGTTTGTTTGTTTGAGTGATTTAAACTTGAGTGGAATTTGAAACTTCTCAAAAAAATGAGAGGGAATAAAATGACTTTCCCAAAATTTTCTATTTTGAATCCCTTTTCAATTTTGAGTTTGAATATTTTCAAAACCCTTTGATTAAAAAAAATTCAAACGAGAGGAGGAAAATGACCCTCCAAAATCAGAGACTATGTCTTGATTCAAATTTTAAGTATTTGCAATTTATTTGAAATTAAAATTCCTTTTCATTTTAAAGTTATTGCAAAAAAATATTTTTTTTAAAAAAGTATTTTTTTGGTTTTAAAAATATGTTCATGTTTTAGAAAATTTTATTCTGAAAATTTTGATATATAATATGTCTATATAAAATGTTTTCTCTTTTTCATTTATACGTTTTTCTTCTTTGTTTTTTTGTTTTTTTTTAAAAAAAAATTCGTTCGCAAAACAAAAAAACAAAGGCCACGGCCGGCCGTAACCTGCCCATGTGCGGTGGCCGAACTATTGGCGCATGCGGCACACTTTTGTCCCTCTTTTTAATATTTTCCCTACGTTACGTATATATTTAGTCCCACATCGCCTACCTATGGACCATTAGACCTCCCTTACACCTATAAATATAGATCCATAGGAGCATCCAAAAATCATCTATTTCGGGTTAAATCAATCTTTTGGTTTAACTAGATTTATTAAATAAAAATATTTTTTCCTTCTCTTCGGCGGGATTTCTGGAAGTCGTCTCCTCATTGAAATTAATTCTTAGTCTGCATTCTAAAGGTATTTCTCTTTGTATTTTTTTTATACTTCCGTAGTTTATTATTTTTAGACTAGTATTCCTACACTAGTATATGGTAGAGTAATTAGATATATTAATTAGTCTTCGTATTTACACATTAGTACTAGAATTCTTTTAGACATAGCACTTTTATTCCGTAAAACAGCTTGGCCCTGATTTTTCAAATAGCCATAACTTTTTACTCGTATATCCGAATTAGATGAAACCAACGTCTAGAATTTCGTCTTGATCCCACCTATCCTGTGAACCTATCATATCAACTTTTCGAAATTTTTAAATTTCGAAATTTGTTCATATTCATATTCAAACTTCTTTTGATCATATCTTTTTATCCGTAGCTCCGTTTTAGATGAATCCAATTGCGTCGGATTCGTATCAAAGTAATCTTCCTGTTTGTATCATTAGTTTTAACTTTTCAACTTATAACTTTGATCAAATCAGATTTATCTATTAGTGCCCAAAAGTGTTCACATCGTTCTAAGCCGATTCAATGTTATATTAAAGTATTTGTATCTTTTGATCCGCTATTTCAAATCTAGTAATTCTTTTTTCTACACGCTCATATTGATCTACTATATCCAATAGCATCATTAGTTTCGACCTTTGAACCTTACAAATTTGAGCGATTCAAATTTGTATTCGAACATTCATTTGATCTTATCTTGCAAATCGTACCACCTTTTCAATTTATTCATTTCACCCCTAAACACTCATGTCATATATTTTTGTACATAACCATCGTACTTCAGTTCAACTTCTCTTGACCTTTTTAATGCAAATTTAATTCATACTTCAATTCTCTATAACTTGCGTTGTAGTGCTCCATTTCAAGAAATTCTTTCTACAAATAAATTCTTATGCCTTATACTATTTGTCAAACAACATTCATGTTGTTCTCCCAATATTTTTGATCATCTCCCATAGTGTATGCAAGTCGAGCTTATATAGCGATAGTTGATCATCATTTGACTCTTTTGAGTTGACCCCTTTCATCGTACCTTTTACAACACCATAAGGCCCTTTTTTTTATTAAACCTTAGTACGTTGTTATTTTGCACCAAGACATGCTTTGTTCTTATGTTCTCTTGGTTCTTCCTTTTTGGCATGAATGTTTATTGAATGCTATTCATTTACGATAGATTGCTCGGAGTGTGGCGAGTAGAATTATCAGGATTTTGAGAGCGACTATCTTCATCAAGTAATACCAGGCAAGTCACTTTGATCATACTATCACCTATGTTTTATGCATCATAGTTCTACCATCCTATGCCCAATTGCATGCTGCTTAGGTACTTGGAAATTTTAGTATAGATTGTAGTATCATGTTGTAGGCACACAACAACCCCGATATTTGGCCCGGGACGACAAATTTCATATTGCTATGCTTGAGTAGACGGGAATCCGGTTGAGTGCATAACACGAGTGATGCGAGGTTGATTTAATAATCAAGACCGGTTAAGACAAGATTTTCAAGACCTCGGACGCAATGCAACTCTGGGTGAAGGACGGTTGATCGGCTCCCTGGAGAACCCAGTGGATGACCCGGGATGCTGGAGAGGCCATGACATCCTGCGGAAAGCTTCACCCATGCTCAAATAGACGGACGGATATTTTCAAGACCCAAGGCTTACCTGCACAGCCACAAGTCATTATGGGCTCTAGCTTGGTTGGACAAAGCGGCGACTCTAGACAGGCGGTGCTAGCAGATGTAGAAGAATGGCAGGATTGGATGGGCACCGACAGGGATTTAGGGGGACACGTTGAAAGACCATGTTTTGATCATCCGGTCTTCAAACACCCTGAAGTGCGAGGACATACTCGGAGGCGATCAAATCTTGTGGGGAACGTGTGCAAAACTCTGCAGAGTACTCAAACCTAATTGATTAGCCGTGTCCACGGTCATGGACAACTTGAGCCAAAGGAACTGAAGTTATCTGGATTTCTCAACACCGTTAAATATATTTGATGAGGGTAATTATTGACAACTCGGGTATGAGAACTGGTTGGCGGAACCATCTCGTTAACAACAAACAATGTAGTAACATTTTGCTTTTAGCCCTCTCTTGATGTAGGAGAAAACTTGCTTTTCGCTAAAAACTTATAGCCCCACCTGCCATATATGCATATAGTATAGATGATTACTTTTCACCCTCTCTTATGTGACTTGCCGGCATATTCAATATGCTGACCTACACGGCTGCAACGTCTTATGTTGCAGATATTTTTCTTCGACGAGTAAGAGTACGATTCGGGGTTACGGTCTACACTCAACTTGCCGTTGGTGTTTATTGGGACTCCACTCCCTTGACTGCTTCCGCTGAGATATTTAAGGTATATATCAGTTTTACGCTATTTACATGTGATTGCACTTTGATATATACATTGATGTACTGTGTGTGCCAGCATACTGATCCAGGGATGGTACAGATACACAGAGGCTTGACTCGTTTTGAGTCGGGTCGCTACATAGAGATCATAGTTGCTTATGCTATGCTTACTTAGCTAGGAGCTTATAATGGTTTGCCTTGGTTGCCAACATGAATGTTGAGATGACTATGATGTAGTATGATAGGATGGTATCCTCCTTTGAATGTTTCAAGTGGCTTGACTTGGCGCATGTTCACGCATGTAGTTAAAACAAAATCAACATAGCCTCTATGATGTTCATGTTCATGGTGATTTATGTCCTACTCATGCTTGCACTCAATGTTAGTTAATCTCAATGCATTTTGATGACTCTTGTCGCTCTCTAGTTGGTCGCTTCCCAATCTTTTGCTAGCCGCCATTTGTCTAAGTGGGAATACTTCTTGTGCATCCACTCCCATAAACCCAAAGTTGTGCCATAAGAGTCCACCATACCTACCTATGTGCGGTATCTACCTGCCGTTCCAAGTAAATTTGCATGTGCCACTCTCTAAACTTTCATGAAATAATCTGTTTTGCATGCCCGAACCACTCATGTGGTGACAGGGGGCTATTGGTATCTTCCATGTTAGGCGTGTTATCCTTGATATGTGTTTATTCACTATCATTCACGAGAAAGGGGTCGGTAATTGGAATTCCCAGTTCCATGCTCAAATCGAAAAGATAATTGCAAACAAAACTCCCCCAGGATTGATGTTGGTATGGACGGTACCCAAGGACTCGGCTAGCCGTGGAGTGTGATTGATTGGTGGTGGGGCAGTCAAAACTTTACATTTCCATTTGGGAACCGCCTATAGCATGTGTAGCATGGAAGATGTTGAGAACTCCTAGTCATTGCGTTGACAATGAAAGCATGCCACCCAAAATTATTATCTCTGTTTTCAAAGCTTGAGCTCTGGCACCTCTGCAAATCAATGCTTCCCTCTGCGAAGGGCCTGTCTATTTATGTTCCTGTTAAGTCATCCTCCTCTTACAAAAGCACCAATTAGAGAGCACCTCTGTCATTTTTATGGTTTCTTTTAACCGTGTTGAGTATGACTATGACTGGACCTTCATTGCCTTGAATTACAATGTTTAGTCAGCCCTTGGTCTTTGAAGGTGCTCTGCATTTATGTTTTGCGGTCTCAGAAAGAGCTAGCGAGATACCATCTATTCATACTGCTTCATGTTGTTTTGATTGAAGTGTTGACATTTGAGGCTTATTATTATTTGCTCGCTAGTTGATTATGCCATTGATATGGGTTTACCGTGAGACCTAGATGTCATTTGCTTTTGTGGTTTTCTTGTGATCTTGCTGAAATTCTGGTTATGAGTTAGACATAGTTCCAACAACAGGATCAAACAGAGTTCGTCAAAGTTTTTCTTTTGTCTCTCTCAGTTTGTCAACAGAGTTGCTTGAGGTCAAGCAAGGCTTTAAGCTTGGGGGAGTTGATACGTCTCCGTCGTATCTACTTTTCCGAAGTCTTTTGCCCTTGTTTTGGACTCTAATTTGCATGATTTGAATGGAACTAACCCGGACTGACGTTGTTTTCAGCAAAATTTCCATGGTGTTGTTTTTGTGCAGAAATAGAAGTTCTCGGAACGTCCTGAAAATTTACGGAGATTTTTTCTGGAATAAAAGAAAAATACCTGCGCAAAGATCTAACGGAGCGGGCGTGCCAGTGGGCCACAAGCCCACAGGCTGCGGCCACCCCCTATGGTCGCACCATTCAGGCTTATGGAGCCCACGTGGCACCACCGCCCCCAATCTCAGCTATATATCATCCATTTCGCCTGGAAAAAAAATCAGACAGAAGGTTTCATCGCGTTTTGCGATACGGAGGGGCCGCCACATCCTGTTCTTCATCTGGAGGGCAGATCTGGAGTCCGTTTCGGGCTCCGGAGAGGGGAAATCGTCGCCATCGTCATCATCAACCTTTCTCCATCGACAATTCCATGATGCTCTTAATTGTTCGTGAGTAATCTCATCGTAGGCTTGCTGGACGGTGATGAGTTGGATGAGATCTATCATGTAATCGAGTTAGTTCTTGATGGGGATTGATCCCTAGTATCCACTATGTTCTAGATTGATGTTGCTACTACTTGGCTATGCTTAATGCTTGTCACTAGGGCCCGAGTGCCATGATTTCATATTTGAACCTATTATGTTGTCGCCAATATATGTGTGTTTTAGACCCTATCTTGCAAGTTGTAGTCACCTACTATGTGTTATGACCCGGCAACCCCGGAGTGACAATAGTCGGAACCTCTCCCGGAGATGACCATAGTATGAGGAGTTCATGTATTCACCGCATGTTAATGCGTTGGTCCGGTTCTGTATTAAAAGGAGAACCTTAATATCCCGTAGTTTCCATTAGGACCCCGCTGCGACAGGACGGATGGACAATAGATGTCATGCAAGTTCTTTTCCCTAAGCACGTATGACTACATACGGAATACATGCCTACATTAGATTCACGAACGGGAGCTAGTTACATATCTCTCCGTGTTATAGCTGTTCCATGATGAATCACATACGTAATACTCATCCATCACCGATACACTGCCTACGAGTCTTTTACTACTGGTCCTCGCTACGTTACTTTGTCTAGGCTTGTCCCTTGCTACAAAAGGGATTGGGACACTTTGCTGCTACTGTTGCTCCTGCTGTCACTACTGCTGTTACTTGTTACTTTGCTGCTGCTGTTACTACTGTTCCTTGCTACTCCGCTGTTACTTGTTGCAAGACTTTTTTGGCACCAACATCCCACCAAGAAGGCTTTTTACTAGCGCCATTGATACAACAGTTAGGAATAGTCTGCCGTCAACAGGTCGTTTCTGGCACCGTTGCTATCATTCTACTTTGCTACTGATACTTTGCTTGCAGACACTAATCTTTCAGGTGTGATTGAATCTGACACATTCAGCTACTAATACTTGAGAATATTCTTTCGCTTCCCGTCGTGCGAACCAACAAATTTGGGTTGAATACTCTACCCTTGAAAACTGTTGCGATCCCATACGCTTGTGGGACATCAAGGCTTTTTCTGGCGCCGTTGCCGAGGATTGCCAACAGGCACCTGAGGGAGTCTCAGACTAAGGGATTCTCGGGCTACCAGCCTATATCTATGGGCCAGACTCATGGGCCGTTCTATGGCTATCGTTGAAGGACCAAACTATAATGCGACACTGTGTTCAGGATGGAAGCTTCCAAAGACTTGATGTGTGCTTCAAGTGAAGATGATAATATCGGCATGTTTATTCCCGGATGTAACCGACCGTATGTAATCCTAGGTACCCCTGGTGTCTATATAAACCGAAGGGTTTGAGTTCGTACACAACATCATTACCCCTAGCGTTTAGACCACAACATGCGATCTCAAGGTAGATCAACTCGGTAGGAGATACTCCATCATCAATATAAACAAGAGTAGGGCGTAGTGTTTTAACTCCATCAAGAGGGCCGGAACCTTGGTAAACATCGTCTCCCCAATTTCTGTTCCCATTGATCCAAGATCCACAACTCGGGACTCCCTACCCGAAATCTGCCGGTTTGGACACCGACATTGGTGGATTCAATGAGAGTTCCATCGTAGGATTGCCAAAGGGTTGATGGCTCTCCTATCATCAGCAGCGACATATGTAACATGGAAAACTTCATCACACGACAGATCTTCGCGTTTGGCAACAACATGCTGCACGCTGATCCGATATGACACCTTGGCCAGGTTGATAACCTCAAAACCGATCAAGAGATCAGGTTTTAGAAGATAGAGTTCATCGCTGACTTCCAGGTTTGGAAGCTTTCGTCCCCCTTGAAGAGCTTGCGACTCCCGTCACTCTAACAATGTGAGTGGTGGATCACGTCGCTTGGGCGACTTCCTCCCTTGGTTCGGCCTTAGGGCCCGGACCCTTCGATACACTCAAATCATCTTCGACCAAAGACCGCCCGGGCACGGCTTCAAACTGCCCTCGAACAGCGATATCATAGATTGACCCCACACACTCCAAGAGCATGGACTCTACAAACATCTTGTCATTAAACGAGTTACTCGGCTGGATACAAGCCATGGGGATAAATGAAGGTCAACCTTCTATATATGATCAGATTGGGTTCAAACTCGACGATAGAGAAATTTATGTCCCACCTATCACACACTTGGTCACCACCACCGAGGACTCGGACGAAGGTTTTCCCTCCCAACTGCCCGAACTTCAAACGGTCTACATTCCGGTTTATGATCATCGGGATCGCCTTTCTAGTCCAGAATCCGGACATCGCTCTAGAAGAAGTTTGTGGTCGAACCATGGTTTGTCGCAAGACCCAGATTATGTGCGGAAATGTCAACTCAGTAGTCTAGATCTTAAGCCCGGCATGCCAGATTCCACGACGGCCACCGAGGATTCGAACTGACATCCCATTGGGATGCAAAGTTTTTTCCCACGCATCCCAAGTCGAATGCTCTCTAAGTAATTCGGGGAAACCTGATATACGGGACATATCACTCGTCAAACAACAGCCAGGGGAAATGGTCCAATACTTCTAGGCTAGATTCTGCCTTACCAAAAACAGGATGACGGACTTCAGCGGCAAGAAAACCATAGCAATCTTCCACCATAACTGACACAACTAAGGATTCCTAAACACCCTCGCTCGTCGCCACATACAAAACTTCACCGAGCTATCGATCCTGGTAGGAAAATACTACGCCATGGAAAGCACCTAGCAAAATCAACAGATGTGCATAGAGTCAATCTATAACTGTAAATCCATAGGATCTCAAAAGAAGTGCATCCCCCACGACGATTGGCTGAATATGAGCCCATCGAAAAAGAGAATAAACCCCTTGCAGGCTCTAGAACTGTCCTTGACAAACTATTGGACAAACCGTACCTCATACACTCCGCCCTGTTGAACACGAAACTAACTCACAGCCTTCGAGCTTGCTGGGTCATTAGGCGAGTCATAAAAAGTGGAGAGGCCATCCTCGGGGTCCCACCCATAATCAGACGCTGAGCAGCGCCATTGGATAACAACATCTAGATCATAACAATCTACGAGACGTTTCCCTCAAGGAATCAGAGCAAGAGAGCCCTTAGAGAACTCGACCAAATATACCAGGTGGCAGCAATGAATTCATGGACAAACATACCATCACATTCGACAAAGCACATGAGCCGTGAATCCGCTCCAGCCAAACACCCGTCGCCCTGGTCCTCAACCCCATAGTAGATGGCTTCAAACCCCACAAGGTGCTAATGGAGGATGACAACGGTTTTAATCACATTTATGTTGATACCCTAGACAAAATGCAATTTAAAAAAACCCTGCATCACACAAAGCCACACAACCTTTATAGGAATCATCCCCGGAAAAGAGGAATGTTGCATAGGACAAATTTGCCTGGTTGTGGTGTTTTGTACCCCTGAGAATTACACGTCCAAAGAACTTCTCTTTAATATTGTGCCCTTTCAGAGCGGTTATCACGCCCTGCTGGGGCGTGACACCCTCACAAGTTTTCAGGACATACCACATTACGAGTATATGAAGCTCAAAATGCGAGGGCCCAATGGCATGATCACAATTACAAGTGACCGGATAGAGCTCTTCGGGCTGAAAACAAAGCAGCTTCGCTCGCCCTTGAGGCATTGTCCAAAATCCTCACGGCAAAGGAATTAACAACACTCCTCTCAATGGTAGATAAGGATGATATAATCCTAACTAAGAAGCCCAAATCAACATCCTTCGAACCAGCAAATGAAATCGTCAAATTTCAAGTGCATCCAACAGAGCCCAACAAAGCAGTGCCCATTGGGTTGTTGGAAATATCACGTGTGGGCACTAATAAATTGGTTATTATGATAATCATCTATTATCCATGTTATAATTGTATTGACTGGAAAATCATATACATGTGTGGATACATAGACAACATTGTGTTCCTAGTAAGCCTGTACTAGACTAGCTCGTTGGTCAAAGATGGTTAAGGTTTTCTAGCCAAAGACATGAGTTGTTTTTTATAATGGTATCATCTCATTAGGAGAATGATATGTTAGACAAGACCCAAACCACAAGCATAGCATTTGATCATATCACTAAGTTTATTGCTATTGCTTTCTGCAAGTCAAAGCATTTGTTCCTAAGACCATGAAATCATGTAACTCCCGGACACCAGAGGAATACCTTGTGTGTGTCAAACGTCACAACATAACTGGGTGATCATAAAGATGCTCTACAAGTATCTCTGGGGGTGTCTGTTGGGTTGGCATGGATCAAGATTGGGATTTGTAATTCCGTATGATGAAGAGGTATCTATGGGCCCTCTCGGTAATACAACATCACAAGTAGCTTGCAGGCAAGGTGATTAAGGAGTTAGTCACGAGATCTTATATTACGGAACGAGTAAACAGGCTCGCCAGTAACGAGATTGAATTAAGTATGGAGATATCAACGATCGAATCTTGGGCAAGTAACATACCGCTGATCAAAGGGAGCTGCATACAGGATTGATTGAATTCTTGGCTTCGTGAATCGACCAATAAATATCTTCATGGAATTTGTAGGAACCAATATGGGCATTCAGGTCCATCTATTGGTTATTTACCATCGAGGTGTCGGTCATGTCTGCATAGTTCTCAAACCCCACGGTGCATGCTTAAAGTTTGATGGTGATATAGTATTGTTGAGTTATATATGTTGGTGACCGAAGGTTGGTTACAGTCCCGGATGAGATCCCGAATATGACGAAGAGCTTCAGAATGATCCTGAGGTAAATATTCATATATGGAAAGTAACTATGTGGACTAGGTGTGTAGTCTGAGGCTTATCCTCACGGCTTCCCAAAAGGCTTATGTCCTTGATGCACCGCATGGTGCGCCACCCCCTCCAGTGTTGCGTGTAGATGTTGTGAATGTCCGGCAGACGCATGCTAATGACTACTCAATAGTTCAGCATGCCATGTTGTAGGTCTTTTAATCAGGACTTCAAAAGCATTTTGAATGCCATGGAGCATATGAGATGTTCGAGGAGTTGAAGTTCGTATTTTAAGAAAATGCCCGGATAGAGAGGTATGAAACCTCCGACAAGTTCTTCACCGATAAGATAGTGGAGAATAGTTCTATGAGTGCGCACATACTAAGAATGTCTGGGTACTACAACCGCTTGACTCAGTTGGGAGTTGAGATTTCGCCTGAGACAGTCACTGACAGAGTTATCCAATCACTACCACCTAGCTACAAAGGCTTCATGATGAACTATAATATGTAAGGGATGAACAAGTCCATCTCCGAGCTATTCGAGATGCTGAAAGTTGTGGAAGTAGAAACCAAGAAGGAGCATCAAGTGTTGATGGTAAGGGAAATATTGGAAACTTCAAGAAGAACGGCAAGCCAGTTGTCACTCCAATGAAGAAACCCAAGGCCGGACCAAAGCCTGACACTATGTGATTCTATTGCAAGGGAAATAGCCATTGGAAGTGGAACTACCACAAGTATTTGGCTGATAAGAAGGCTGGCAAAGTCAACAAGGTATATTTGATATACATACTATTTATGTTACCTTACTAGCTATAGTAGTAGTACGTGGGTAAATACTGGTTCGCTTGCTCATATTTGTAACTCGAAACAAGAACTACAGAATAAACACATGCTCGCAAAGGATGAAGTGACGATGCATGTCTAAATGGTTCCAAGGTTGATGTGATCGCCGTCGGCACACTCGCTTTTCAATTACCATCGGGATTTGTAATGAACCAAAATAATTTTTATTTGGTGCCTGCGTTGAGCGTGAACATTATGTCTGGATCTTGTTTAATGTGACAAGGCTACTCATTTAAATCAGAGAATAATGGTTGTTCTATTTATATGAGTAATATCCATTATGGTAATGCACCCAATGTCAATGGTTTATTCATGTTGAATCTCGATAGTGATGCTACACATGTTCATAACATTGATGCCAAAAGATGTAGAGTTTATAATGATAGTACCACCTTGTTGTGGCACTGCCGTTTAGGTCATATTAATGTAAAATGCATGAAGAAGCTCCATGCTGATGGACTTTTGGAATCACTTGATTTTGAATCACTTGATACATGTGAACCATGCATCATGGGGAAGATGACGAAAACCCTATTTTCCAGAACAATGGAACGGTCAAGTGACTTGTTGGAAATCATACATACTGATGTGTGCGGTCCAATGAGTGTTGAAGCATGCAGTGGATATCGTTATTTTCTTACCTTCACCGATGATTTGAGTACATATTGATATATTTACTTGATGTAGCACAAGTATCAAACGTTTGAAAAGCTCAAGCAATTTTAGAGTGCAGTTGAGAATCATCATAACAAGAATATAAGGTTTTTGTGGTTTGATCGTGGAGGAGAATATCTAAGTTATGAGTATGGTATGCACTTAATTAAGTGTGGAATTGTTACATACCTCACGCTTCCTAGAACAGCACAGCGTAATGGTGTGTCTGAACGCCGCAATTGTACCTTATTAGATATGGTGCATTCTATGATGTCTCTTACCGATTTGCCACTATGATTTTGGGATTATGCATTAGAGATTACTGCATTCACTTTAAATAAGGCACCATCTAAATTTGTTGAGACAACACAATACGAATTATGGTTTGGCATTAAACTTAAGGTGTCGTTTCTTAAAGTTCGAGGTTGCGACGCTTATCTCAAAAGGCTTCAGCCTGATAAGCTCGAACCCAAAGCGGATAAGTGCATCTTTGTAGGATACCTAAAGAAACAGTTGGGTATACCTTCTATCTCAGATCCGAAGGCAAAGTGATTGTTGCTAAGAACAGGTCCTTTCTAGACAAATATTTTCTCTCGGAATAATTGAGTGGGAGAAAGGTAGAACTTGATGAGGTTATTGAACCGTTACTTCAACTAGAGAGAAGCACGACACGGTAAGATGTTTGTGTGACGCCTACACCAGTTGAAGAGGAAGCTAATGATGATGATCATGAAGCTTCAGATCAAGTTACTACCGAACCTCATAGATCAACAAGGACACGTACTGCTCCTAAGTGGTATGGTAATTCTTTCTTGGAGGTCAAGTTGCTGGACAACAATGAACCTACGGGCTATGGAGAACCGATGGTGCGCCCAGATTCCAAGAAATGGCTAGATGCCATGAAATCCGACATAGGATCCATGTATGAAAACAAAGTATGGACTTTGGAAGTTTTACCTGATGGTCTTAAGGCTATTCAGAACAAATGAACCTCTAAGAGAAAGACGGACACAAACGGTAATGTCACTGTCTATAAAGCATGACTTGTTGAAAAGGCGTTTTCACAAGTTCAAGGAGTTGACTATGATGAGACTTTCTCAACCATAGCGATGCCTAAGTCCATCAGAATCATGCTAGCAATAAGTGCATTTTTCGATTATAATATCTAGCGCATGGATGTCAAAGCAACATTCCTTAGTGGTTTCCTGAAGGAAGAGTTGTATATGATGCAACCGGGAGGTTTTGTCGACCATGAAAATGCTGACAAAGCACGCAAGCTCCAGCGATCCATATATGGACTGGTGCAAGCATCTCGGAGTTGTAATATTCGCTTTGATGAGGTCATCAAAGCGTTTGTGCTCATACAGGTATATGGAGAAGCTTGTATTTACAAGAAAGTGAGTCGAAGCTCTATAGCGTCCCTAATATTATATGTGGATGAGATATTGCTGATTGGGAACAATATATAATTTTTGGAAAGCCTGCATCAAGGACGGAGATGATCAGCTTCTTGTGAAGGATGAGGCGATCAAGCGTAGATGGCGGGAGTATTTTGACAACATTTACAATGGAGAGGTTGACGGCTCTACCATTGAGCTAGAGGACTCCTTTGATGATACCAGCATGTGCTTTGTGCGACGTATCCAGGAGTGTGAGGTTAAGGAGGCGTCAAAAAGGATGAAAGTAGGAAAGGCGATGGGTCCTGATGCTATCCCCATCGAGGTGTGGAGAGGCCTTGGAGAAATAACGATAGTATGGCTAACTAAGCTTTTCAACCTCATTTTTAGGTCAAACAAGATGCCTGAAGAATGGAGGTGGAGTATTTTAGTACCAATCTTTAAGAACAAGGGGGATGTTCAAAGTTGTACTAATTATCGCGGAATCAAGCTGATGAGCCATACTATGAAGCTATGGGAGAAAGTCATTGAACACCGCTTAAGAAGGTTGACAAGCGTGACCAAAAACCAATTTGGTTTCATGCCTGGGAGGTCTACCATGGAAGCCATTTTCTTGGTACGACAGCTGATGGAGAGATATATGGAGCAAAAGAAGGACCTTCATATGGTGTTCATTGATTTGGAGAAGGCCTATGATAAGATACCTCGGAATGTCATGTGGTGGGCCTTGGAGAAACACAAAGTCCCAATAAAGTACATTACCCTCGTCAAGGATATGTATGATAATATTGTGACAAGTGTTCGAACAAGTGATGGCGACACCGATGACTTTCCGATTAGAATAGGGCTACACAAAGGGTCAGCTTTGAGCCCTTATCTTTTTGATTTGGTGATGGATGAGGTCACAAGGGATATACAAGGAGATATCCCATGGTGTATGCTCTTTGCGGATGATGTGGTGCTAGTCGATGATAGCCGAACGGGGGTTAATAGAAAGTTAGAGTTATGGAGGCAGACTCTAGAATCAAAAGGTTTTAGGCTTAGTAGAACTAAAACTGAATACATGAGGTGCAGTTTTAGTGCTACTAGGAACGAGGATGGAGAGGTTAGCCTTGGTGGGCAGGTGGTATCGAAGAGAGACACGTTTCGATATTTGGGGTCCATGTTGCAGAAGGATGGCGATATCGATGAAGACGTGGGCCACCGAATCAAGGCTGGGTGGATGAAGTGGCGCCAAGCTTCTGGCATACTCTCTGACAAGAGAGTGCCACAAAATCTAAAAGGAAGGTTTTATAGGACAGTTATCCGACCTGCGATGTTGTATGGCGCGGAGTGTTTGCCAACCAAGAGACGACATATCCAACAGTTAGGTGTAGCAGAGATGCGCATGTTGAGATGGATATGTGGCCACACAAGGAAGGATCGGGTACGGAATGACGATATACGAGAGAGACTTGGGGTGGCACCGATTGAAGAGAAGCTGGTCCAGCATCATGTCAGATGGTTTGGACATATTCAACGGAGGCCACCGGAAGCGCTGGTGCATAGCGGAAGGATAAAGCATGCTGAGAATGTTAAGAGGGGTCGTCGTAGACCAAACTTGACATGGGAGGAGTCCGTTAAGAGAGACCCGAAGGTTTGCAATATCGACAAAGACTTAGCCATGGACAGGGGTGCATGGAAGTTAGCTATCCACGTTCGAGAGCCATGACTTGGCTTCGAGATCTTATGGGTTTCAACTCTAGCCTACCCCAACTTGTTTGGGACTAAAAGGCTTGGTTGTTGTTGTTGTTGTTGTGAAGATATATTTGAACAAGAGTTTTTCAATGAAAGACCTCGGAGAAGCTGCTTACATACCAGGCATCAAGATGTATAGAGATAGATCGATGCGCTTAATAGGACTTTCACAAAGCGCATACCTTGATAAGGTTTCGAAGAAGCTCAAAACAGATCAATCCAAGAATGGGTTCTTACCTGTCCTACAAGGTGTGAAGTTGAGTAAGACTCAATGCCCAGCAACTATAGAGGGTAGCTAAAAGATGAGTGTCATCCCCTATGCCTCATCCATAGGATCTATCATGTATATATGCAATTTTGTGCACAAGACCATATGTCAGCCTTGCCATAAGTATGACCAGAAGGTTTCAAAGTGATACAGGAGTAGAACACTGGACAATGGTCAAGAAAATCCTTACGTACCTGAAGAGGACTAAGGAGATGTATCTCGTTTATGAAGGTGAACAAGAGCTTGTTGTAAAGGGTTACGTTGATGCTAGCTTTGACTCAGATTCAGATGACTCTAAGTCTCAAATCGGATACGTATTTATTCGGAATGGTGGATGAGTAAGATGGTGCAGTTCCAAGCGAAGTGTGGTAGCTGATTCTACATGTGAAACGGAGTATACGTTGGTTTTCCCTTGAAGAGGAAAGGGTGATGCAATGAAGTAGATAAGCATTTCCCTCTGTTTATTGATAACCAAGGTATCAATCCAGTAGGAGGAACAAGTGAGGCTCCAAGAGTAGTACCTACACAAATAATCAAACACTTGCACCCAACGCTATAAAGGGGTTGTCAATCCCTTCGGAGTTATTTGCAAGGATGAGATTTGATAGATATAGATATAGAATGTTGATAGATCTGAAAGTAAAACTAAAGTAATTAAATTGCAAAAAAGTATTTTTTGGTATTTTTGGCTTCTAGATCTGAAAATATGATATTGGAAATAGACCCGGGGGCCATAGGTTTCACTAGAGACTTCTCTCGTAAAGGAAAATAATACGGTGGGTGGACGAATTATTGTCGAGCAATTGATAGAAAATCAAATAATTATGAAGATATCCAAGGTAATGATTATGCATATCGGCATCACGTCCGTATCAACTAGACCGAAACGATTTTGCATCTACTATACTCGACACATCATCCGACTCCTGCCTGCATCTAGAGTATTAAGTTCATGAAGAACAAAGTAACGTATTAAGTAAGATGACATGATGTAGAGGGATAAACTCAAGCAATATCATGAAAACCCCATCTTTTTACCCTTGATGGCAACAATTCAATACGTGCTTCCCTACCCCTACTATCACTCGGTGAGGACACCGCAAGATTGAACCCAGAACTAAGCACTTCTTCCATTGCAAGAATTACCAATCTAGTTGGCCAAACCAAACAAATAATTCGAATAGACTTGCAAAGATATGAAATCATGCATATAAGAATTAATGAGAGACTCAAATAATATTCATGGATAATCTGAACATAAACACACAATTCATCGGATCTCGACAAACACACCACAAAAGAGTATTACATAGGATAGATATCCATGAAGATCATGAAGAACATGGTATTGAAGAGCAAAGGGAGAGAAGAAGCCATCTAGCTACTTGCTATGGACCCGTAAGTCTGTGGTGAACTACTCACACATCATCGGAGGGGCAATGGTGTTGATGTAGATGCCCTCCGTGATCAATTCCCTCTTCAGCAGATTACCGGAAAAGGCTCCCAGATTGGATCTCTCGAGAATAGAGGCTCCCGACGGCGTAAAAGTATTTTTGTTTCTCCCCTTTTGTGATATGGGAATATTTGGGAATATATAGGCCAAGAATTAGAGTTAGGAGACCTGCAGGGAGCCCACAAGCCAGGGGGCATGACCACCCCCAGGGCATGCCCTGCAGGCTTGTGGCCTCCCGACAGCTGCCTTGCCCCCTACTCCAAGTCTGTTCCGGTCTTCTCGTCCAAGAAAAATCTTTCCGGAGATTTTTTTCCGTTTGGACTCCGTTTAATACTCCTTATCTACAATATTCAAAATATGAAAAAAACAGAATCTGGCACTAGGCTCTAGATTAATAGGTTAGTCCAAAAAATAATATTAAATAGCATATAAATGCATATAAAACATCCAAAACATATAATATAATAGCATGGAACAATAAAAAATTATAGATACGTTGGAGACGTATCAAGCATCCGAAGCTTAATTCCTACTCGTCCTCGAGTAGGTAAATGATAAAAATAGAAACTTTGATGTGCAATGTTACTAACATATTTATCCATTTAATATTCTCTAATGTGGCATGAATATTCAGATCCATAAGACTAAAAAAAGTCTATATTGACATAAAAACAATAATACTTCAAGCGTACTAATAAGGTAATTGCTTCCTTTCGAAATAGCATGGTCTTAGAAAGTTATCCCTACAAAATCATATGGTCTGGCTGTGCTCCATCTTCACCACACAAAGTATCTAAATCATGCACAACTCCGGTGAAAATCAAGCAATTGTTTCACACTTTTTATGTGCTCAAACCATTGAACTCTCACGCAATACATGAGCGCGAGCCATGGATATAGCACTATAGGTGGAATAGATTGTGGTGGAGGTTGTGAAAAGAAAGGAATAAGATAGTCTCATATCAACTAGGCATATCAACGGGCTATGGAGGTGCCCGTCAATAGATATTAATGTGAGTGAGTAGGTATTGCCATGCAACAAATGCACTAGAGCTATAAGTGCATGAAAGCTCAAAAAGAAAACTAAGTGGTTGTGCAAAGATGTATACCACCAGTTATATGAAAGTGACAACATAGGAGACTCTCTATGAAGAACATGGTGTGTAATGCCCAAGATGCGGTCCTATCCTTATTTTTGGCGTGAGGGCCTCGACAGGGATAGAAATGCATCTCGTCATTTTGCAAGAATGAATATCGTTACTAGTACATGTACTCAAAATATGAGTATAAGGAGTTGGCTTACACTCGCCACAAGCTACTTCAATATCACATCAATACATCAATATATAGTCATCATGTAGACGAGCAGGGTCTGACTACGGACGAAAACAAACGATAAAAGAACAACGTCCATCCTTGATATCCCAGGCTGCCGTCCTGGAATCCATCCTAGATCAACAACGAAGAAGAAGAAGAAACTCCAAATAGCACAATCAGCGCGCTCACGTTAAAGTAACTCTTTACCTGTACCTACAACTGGTGTTGTAGAAATCTGTGAGCCATAGGGACTCGGCAACCTCATTTCCAAAGGTATCAAGACTAGCAAAGCTTAATGGGTGAGGTATGGTTAAGTGGTGAGGCTGCAACATGCAACTAAGTATTTATTTGAGGTGGCTAACTTAAGAGTAGAAGAATAAAAGAGGGGGACGGTCTACGCATAGCAGACGTGAACTACCAATGATCAAATGAATGATCCTGAACACCTACTTACGTCAGACATAACCCCACCGTGTCCTCGATCGGAGAAGGATCTCATGAAAGAGACAGTCACGGTTACACACTCAGTTGGCAAGTTTTAATTAAGTTTACTTCAGGTCGTCTAGAACCGGATGTTAAACAAAGTTTCCACATTGCCACATAACCACGGGCACGGCTATCCGAAAGATTTAACCCTGCAAGGGTGCTTGTCACAACCCAAAAGTTTAATAATATTTTTATAAAATAAAATATTGCCTAGATTAAATTTTTTGAGAAATAATTTGCTTCATGACTCTTCTCAAAGCCTCTTTACAAAAACTTTTCTTTTCAAGTGGCATTTCAAATATCATTTAGTGCTTGAGCCCTTACTTGAGACCATTTTGAATTCTTTATTTAATTATATGCTGATATTTTTTAGGCCATGTTTATTTAAAATTTGGATTTTTGGGTTTTCAATTAATCTTTGAAACACTCCTTTTTCTTCTATAAGATCATTTCCCTAAATAAATGTTTTTGAATATTTATGTTGGAACAAGAGTACTTGCATCAAGACATTCCTTTTCTTCTGGCAATTTCATGAGATATTTTATTTTTAATATTTTGCCAAGGTTTCCTTTATTCAAAAATGAATTATATTTTATTTAAGGGCCTATTTTTCTCTACAACACTTACATAACTTTTTCTAAAAATTCTATAAAAACTTGAAGATGACCTATGATGTTCCACGATCATATTTTTGCAAAAACTTAGCCAAGTGTTTTGTAATCTTTAAGCACATTAACTTCTTTTCTAATCTGGCCCAAATTTGAGTTTGTACTACAATCCCTAGAAATAATCTTTCAAAAATTCTATACAAATTTGGGGATGTCAGGTGAAGCATGAGATTCACTTTTATGCAAAAACCCAACTTTGTTCTTTGGAAAAATTTAGCAAAACAACCATTTTTCTGTTCTGGTCCAGTCTGGTACTTTGTACTACAACCATGTTTTTCCTTGCTCTATTTGCTTTGAAATTTTTCCTGCTTGTTTGGTACCCTACCAAACTCTTAGGTTCCAAAGATGAGATACTTTGGAAGATTTTTAGCCGATGTTTTTATATCCCGAGGTTTGTGTCCAGAAAAGGTTTTCTCCAAAAGTTGTACTAACTATTTTCTTCCCTTCTCAAACTAACCCTACCACCATAGTAAACACCTAAGGAGACCCTGATCTGGTAATTTTGGTGGCCAGAGGAGCTTCCTAGGTTCCTTGGGCCTATTGTCGAACACCTTGAATTCATGTACTCTTTTGGCATGGATTTTTATCTGCATTATAGAATTGATCAACTAGCTCAACCAGGATGTCTAGGATACTTGTCTTGGCGAGCAAGCCCACTTTGGTGATTTTGACAAGCACCTAAACTCTATAGCCGCGCCGGACATTTCGTCAAACGGGTGTCATGCGTGCCCTGGGCGTGGCCAGAGCACACGTTTTGCACGCGCCCACGCGAGCCGCCGCGTCCGTGGCGTTGCCCGTTTGCAAGCCGTAGAGCTGCATCAAGCACTCCCAACCAATAGTCGTCGCTGTTGTGCCCTGCAGGGCCGCCGCCAGTCCCCTCTTGGTAGCTAGCCGCCGGCCACCTTCGCACCAGCAGTAGCCTGCACTGCCCAAGCAATCCCCGAGCGCCACCTGCCCCCTGGACCACCTATCCCACATCATCTGCTCGCTGCCCTGCTGCACCTGCCGCCCTGCTGCTGCCCATTTTGCGCCTGATGCATCGCCAGAGCTTGCCACCGTCGGTCTTATCCGAGAGCCCCGCGAAACCGACCTAAACCAGCAATGAAAGCCCCCCCCCCCCCCCCCGCGAAGCTGTTGTATGCTCCATAACCTCTCTCTTAGCGTTAGCAAGCCCTGGGTAGCCTCAATTTCCACCGAGGTGGCCATCTTGCTCACCTCCGGTAGCCTGGCCACCGCAGCCTCCTCGGTTAAATTGGCCGCAGCCCATGCCTCCCCACGCCTACTCTCTTCCCCTTTAGAACCCTTGCAGCCACTAGGAATGTTTCCCCGTAGCCACAAGTGATGAGAGCCCCAGGATGCAGAAATCGCCCTCGGAGGCCGAAGCCACTGTCCGCTGGTGCCTGCGCCACCAGCGACTCCATTCGCATCCGCGCACGTGGACGCTGGCAGGAGGATCGCCAAGACCACACGAATCCATTCCCGTGCCCCCGCGCACGAGAGCTGCAGCCAATCGTCAGCAAGGAGCGACGGAGCACTGCCCTGGCTCTCCAGCGGGAGGTAGAGGACAAACCCGATGGGGGGGACCCGCCGGTCAGTGAGGCAGCCGACGCCCCTAGTGGCGCAGCCCCCCCTTCTGTGCTTTTCCACTGAGGAAGCGCCTTTCTGTGAGTACATCTCCCTGTTAATGCGTTTTAAGCTTCTAGAAAGCATATTCACTTTTGAAATGTTTTCTTCTATATTTGATTTTAAAAACAGAGTTGACCAGAATGTTTTACTGGCCCTAACTTTTTATAGAAAACTCAAATGGACTGATTCTTTTTCCTACCACTTTCTAATTGCCTCTATTTTGTTCACATATTTATTTCAAAAGTATTCAAACAACTTTGATGTCTTGTTTTGTGTTTGTGTGTTAATTCAAATATTTTCAAAATAGGATTTGAAGAGAGGAGACCTACTCCAAGATGTTGGGGTACACCTCACCCTTCTCAACTCCAAAGGCAAGCATCTTGAATCCAAATTTGCACACTACAAGAAATATGCTCATACATGACTTTTTTAAAATGTCGTTGATGAATTCGTCATAAATATATGACGATTTCATCCAAGATTGTCGTAAGCCGTTTGAGGGGATCAAATCTACATATAAATCATGACGATGTGAGTCAAAAGCGTCGTAACCGCATAAGATGAGATCATCATAATTTTGACGACGATTATAAAAACATCGTAACATGATTTTTACGACGATTATAAAAACGTCGTAAAATGAATTGATCTTTTTATGTCACTTTTCTGTTGGCTATTTTTTTCATCTTACTTTTATATTGGGCTTGCTAATGGGCTTGTTTGTGGTCTGTCCACATCGTGTGCACCACGCCGGTAAATCGCAAAAATTCGAGCGCCATGGGACTTGAACTCACGATCTCTGTGTCCAGAACTCATGGTCCGCAGCACTGCGCTAGCCATTCTCCTTGTGTTAGTTGATAGAACTAAGTGTATATTTAGTAACTTTATATAGATACAACTTCTCTTCCCTGCCCTTCCTTAATCTAAAAGAGTCATGGGATGCAGTTTTCAGAAAAGGAGTCTGGCGGCGGATCTGGTGACCGCGACGGGGGCTGATGCGGAGGTGACCGGCGGCGGGGGCTGATGCAAAGGTGACCGGCGGCGGTGGCTGGTGCGGCCGTGACCAACGGAGGGGCCTGGTGCGGGGGCGGGCAGCGACGGAGGGAGTTGGTGCGGCTGTGACCAACGGAGGGGGCGGGCAGCGGCGGACGGAGCTGCGGAGGGGCGGAGGTCTGGTCCGGCTGCGGCGGCGCGCACTTCTTCCCCTGCTTCTTTGAGGTATGAGGTTACTTCTTCCCCTGCTTCTTCCTGAACATGAATGAATGGATGGATGTTGCTTCTTCCTGAACATGGCCAAATTAATTTTCTTAAGTATTTTGATTCATGGATGAATGTTGCAGTAGTGGGTTCTAGCATTGCTCTTAACAATCCATTGTTTAAATCAGCCTAAATCACTTTGCTTGCTCCTGGAGTATATGATATATCCCAAATAAATTTGTTCTCATTTCAAAAGCCCTTGTCTCAGATGAAAAAATTCTCTCCTGAATCCATTGTAGTAAATTTGTGCCTTTTACTGCTAGCTTTGAATGCAAAAAATGTTGATAATATTGCTCACTGATGATTTATCTAGGTTTGGTTTGCTTTTTGCTAGCTATTGTTGGTCTCTGAGCTTTGATTGATGCTAAGTTGCAACATTTCTTGGTCTTTGGCAGATGGACAGGAGCTGGATTAAAGGAGTTAGAAGGCTTTCCGCTGAACATACAAAAGTAGTCGAAGAATTTATGCAATTTCTTCGCAGAAGTGCTGCCGAGGATACTCATGTTATTTGACCATGTTGGAGCTGTGTCAACCGTGCACAACAACCTCTAGGGACTATAGAGGCTCATCTGTTGATTTATGGGATGGCAAGCACATATGATCGGTTGGTCTGTCATGGAGAACCTTTACATGCTGAACCTGAACCTGAACCTGATGCAGACCCACACCATGTTGATGAAGGCAATGATTTTGTACAAGATGATCTGCCAGCGGGTGCTGGTTTTGAGGAGGGTGGAAATGAAGATGACAGAATTCCTGAGTTGTTAAAGGATTTCTACAATTCAGAACCGCAAGGTGATCGACAGAAGACAATCTTTGCCGAGCTGTTAGAGGAGGCGAAGCGCCCAGCTAGTGATGGTGGTAAATTGTCCAAATTTTCCTTCACCGTGAAGTTACTT
>NC_058523.1:150348188-150355688 GCF_904849725.1 Hordeum vulgare subsp. vulgare
ATATATTCGTGCTGATCCACTTGAACTTGCACACCACAATCTTGATGACGATCACCACTTGACGTCATCCTTCATGGGTTGTATGAGATCTTCCTTTTGACGCAAGCCCAATGAAAGCACACCTAACCCCCCACACAGGAGTCTCACAAAGACCATGGGTTAGTACACAAACACGTAATGGACAATGCTTACCATACCATGGGATCACTTGATCCCTCTCGGTACATCTTATACACTTTGTGTGTTGATCATCTTGATTTACTCTTTGTCTGAGATCTTGATCAACCTAGTGTTTCTATGATCATTCTTTGGATAATACCTTGAATAACATCTTGGTCATCTTATAAACTCCTTGAACCCAACAGATGGACTTCAAGAAGTGCCTATGGACAAATCCTATAAATATAACTTAAGGCAACCATTTGTCCATAGGAATTGTCATCAATTACCAAAACCACATATGGAGATATATGCTCTAACAATCTCCCCCATTTTGGTAATTGAAGACAACCACTTCAAGAGAGTTTATGTAAAGAAATAAGCATAACCCCACTTCAAGAGAGTTTTTGTAAAGAAGTAAGCATAACCAAGTGCACACATACAAGGTAATAATGCATGTGTGCAAGATATAAATGCTTACGCAATAAAAGCAAAACCTCTAAACATATCCAAAGTAAACTCTCTAAACTTCTCCCCCATCGGCATCGATTGCCAAAATGGACGACATGTTTAGAAAGCGAAAATAGTAGGTGGTCCTCCAAAAAGTGTGTACTTCTCAGCAAATGAGTGCAGAAAAATACACAAATACAATGATAAGTAGTTGGAGGAAAACAATCTATATTGAGGACCCAAAGATTGCAAATAAAAGGATCGTATGCCACAAAGACATACAAACATGGAGGCAAGCAATCAAAGAATTCCAGATGGAACAAACAATCATATGGTCCTTCGAACCACATGAATAAAAGATATTATGATAGAAGCAAGCAATCAAAGAATTCCAGATGGAACAAACAATCATATGGCCCTTCGAACCACATGAATAAAAGATATTATGATAGAGGCAACATAGTTCTTTATCAAAAACTAGAGAAGCTCCCCATGATTTGTGCACTAATATGAGATTTTTGTATTTGACGCAGGCGCACGAAATAGGATCGTTGCTCCCCCAGAATTAATAGAAACACACAACGAGTGCAAGAAGATAGATGAGACAATAGGCATATCAATTGCACAAAACTAATGGTTGAGCAACATGTAAAGGAAGCAACTTAAGAATAAGCTCAACCAAAGTAATGTTTGTGAGTCATGGCAAAGCACTTGAGAAGACTTAAGATAAGAATGAGCATTGCTCATCAACATAGTCTTGATGAATATGAGATACAAAGTGCAAGACATATCATTCCCACACACACATACTAGAAAATGGGTTCACAAGCTTACTAATAAACAAAATGAGAACCAACGCTTGTGACAACCCATTGTGAAGATAGGAAGTAAGAATTTTGTCAAGAGGAGGGATACTAATTGAAAATGGCAAAACCCTCATCAAGACAATCATGAGGAAATATAATATTCATGGCCAAAGAGTGCACCAAGATGTAGGAAAATAAGATACGCACTCAAAACAAATCCTTTCACGTTGCCACCAAAACCGAAAAAGGAAATGCGGCGATGGACGTGAAAGAAAAGAGGATATCAATTAAAGATGTAACTTCTCTCATGTGACCAAGATTCTAAGTAGAAGAAAATCATGATGATATATATATCCACAAAGAAGGATGTACACACGAAATGGTTACAAGAAGGAAGAACACTAGATATCCAAAAAGGGAAGTCATAAATATATCAATGAGATCTTTTGCTTGGAAGCATAGGACATGGCCTAATATTTTCTTATTGTATAATATGAACTTCCAACGTACGAACATCAAAGACATCCCAACTAGCAGTAAGACATCATCGTTCGGATGCTTTGAGAAAGCAAACAAGTACTACGAGAACAAATCAAGAGATTCATGCCATGATGCAACCTGGAAAAGAAAAGACAGGTTGGGTCCTTTGCAAGTAAAGAATGCATGAAGTGGATACTTGTTACCGAGACAACATTGGATTGATGTAGTAGATAGTTGTTCTTTGATCATCCTAACTTGGCTCCAATAATCACATGGTCTCAACATATTCCTTATAGGTGAGCCGAGCATCCACTGCATCCCCAGTTGTTCCTGGAACAACAAAACAAACAAAATGGTGCCCAAACTCATTGGGACCAAAGAGTTAGAAAACCAGCAATACATAGGACAAACTCCACACACATATGTGCATATAGATATGAATTTGAATTTCATGCACACTTTAGCCAATTTATGACAGGGTGGAGTTTCCCTTATATATATTGGGTCAAGGAGGAAAGCAAGCAAAAGAAGTTGTATATAGTAGCTAGATACGCATGCTCAAGACTCTCAAGAATCAACTCAACACAAAGTTGATAAGTCACCAAAAGACAAGGTATCAAGTGATAATAAGATCTTAAAACAAAAGAACTATCACTTGAAGGATATCAATTAAAAGATACCTCAAGGAATGAGATATCCATTGACATATGCCAAATAGAAGGCAACAAGAAACCAATTGAAGGAAAACAAACACGAAGTATCTAGTTTCCAAGAGAGAGCTAGGTTCCAACAAACAAAGCCCTCTACAAATTTTCATGATGGCACAAAGCATCATAAAGAGCAAGACTTGCCTCCCATCAACACACACTTGATGGGGATCAAATGATTTTATGATGGGTGAATAAAGAGAGTGTTTTAAAGAGAATAGGATAGCTCCCCCAAGGGACGTGCATTATATAGAACTTGCATTTGAATACAAAACGCACACGATGGGATCATCACTTTGTCTATATATATAAAAACACTAGACATGTTAAAAATAGATTCATAAGAGGCAAGGAAGACAATCGAAACACAAAATCCAATGTAAAGATGATTAGCAATTCCAATCACATGATGTGAATACCAATTGTCAAGGACAAGAAGTATTTTTGAAATGATACTCATTGGTAGATCACAAATATATCCAAGATCATCTTTACCCATAAAACACAAGCAAATGACACTTGTAGAGCTAACATGCCACCTAGGAACAAGATAATTTACAATATCAACACTAAGTGGCAATACGTCAAATGTACACATTTTCTAGGTTTGTAATATGCACATGGCATATTACTCCCCCATAATGTGATAAACCAATAATATTAACAAGTGGCAAATTGAAACCAACAAGAGATAATTAATGGACCATATAGAATTTGAATTTCTCATGAGTAAGACATACCACATAGAAACTAGATAATCTTGAAATATCAAAACTAAGTGGTATTCCCCATGTATACACATTTATAGGATTGAGAGGTGTGCAAAGCACATCACTCCCCCAGAATGGGATAATCCATTAATCTCTCACAAGAGCCAACAAAAATACAAACAAGACACAAAAGGCTCAATACAAGACTCACATGTACATGATATGCAAACCAACATACCCATACTCGATTACTCAAGATAAGCAAGTTGGAAGCACAACATATACAAATGAATGGAAGGTACAAAACCACAACATGCAAAGGGGCAAGCACCTAACAATGTAAACAGTTTAAGTATAAGTTACCGTCAGGAGGCACATTGGCTATAAGATAGAAACTCGATAATCCAAATGACTTGGCTTGAGATAATATGAATGATGAAGACCCCTTAATTCTTCATTATGTATCCAAGTCTCTAATGTCCTCCATAGTCACCTATTGATCAAGTTTGAGCTTGTTGGTCCCCAACTATGTTGGGTCCTAAGAGGTTAATCACAATAGGCTTGGCAACCCAAATGGTTCTTTTCTTGACACCATTTTGAGTACCAACAAACTTGGCAAACACATTGCCAACCTTATCATTCCCAAGGGAATAGGCATCATCAATAGTGATTGGGTTGGATAAGTCACCTCTCGTGCAAGATGAAGCGACGTGACCCTTCTCACGACATAAGTAGCAACATCTACCCTTTGTTTTCTTCCCAGTTGATTTCTCACCTTGCGGAGTGTTGGTTTGGGTCTTATTGGGAAGAGGCCTTCCTTCAACTTGTAGTTGAATATGTGATTGAGTTTGTGGCCGCTTCCCTTGTTGCTTGTGACTTTGAGACTTCGTCTTCAGAGGGCAAGATCTAACATGGTGCCCTTTAACTTTGCACTTGAAGCAAATGATTTTGGCCGAATTCTTGACTTGTTCTAGGCCCCTCTTGTTCTTGTTTGAGTTTGCTCCAACATCATTTTTCTCATTTGGAGATGTTTGCTCACACAGGACGTTGTTGAGTGTGGACATCCCTTCATGACACTGTTCCAAGTCTTTCTTCAAAGAAGTGACTTGGGCCTTGAGCTCTTCGATTTCCTCTGCACGGTTAGTATCAATGCAAGTACTAGAGGGAGTGTAAGCTTCAATGTTAGAGCAACAAGGCAAGGAAAGTAATTCATCACACGAGGTAGCAACATTGTGAGTAGACGAATTACGAGGACTAGCACATTGAAATATAGTACTTTGACTAGAAGTAGTGCCATTTTCCACATGAGGCTCACTTGATGTTACCTTGGTGATGATAGCCTCATGAGCTAACTTTTGCACATTATGGGATGTTAGAAGATCGGCATGAGAGCTTGTGAGCATTACATGGTTTTCTTCCAACTTCCCATAATTGCTAGTTAGTAAGTCAAGTTGAGCACGTAGCTCAACATTCTCCTTCAATGTTGATACTTCAAAAGAGATAGGGTTAGATGTACAAGTATCATCAACAAGATGAGAGGAGTAAGTAGCAAACAGAGACTTCTCATGAGTAGATTGAAGCTCCTCATAGATCTTAGAGGTTTTGATGAGCTCTCCCTTGACATTATTGCATTCAAGGAGAAGGACCTCAAAATCCTTTTTAAGTTTATCATGAGCAACTTCAATCTCTCATTTTGAATATCTTAAGTCTCTACATGCTTGATGACTCTTCTCAAGTTCATGTTCAAGTTGTTCACTTTTAGCTTGTTCATGATTAAGTGAATCATTACAATTTTCAAAGTAAGCAAGAACATCTTGGAACCTTTGAAGAGCGTTATTTTTAGCTTTATGAAGAATTTTACTGATCACACGGATATTTTCAGTCAAGTCATCATCATCATCCTCATCGCAAATATCATCGTTATTGCACAGGGAAGATGATACCTCATTATTACCTCTTGCCATGAGGCACATGTGAACTGGAGGAGTTGATGATGATTCTTTTGGTGAATCGGATTCTTCATTAGTCAAAGGTACTTAATATTTCTTGATTTCCCCTAAATGATTAGTCATAGAGCAACTAGGGAGAAACAAGATATTTTGATCAAGAGGACACGAGGAAGCAGGCATATCACCACAGACATTTGTCGAGAGATCTTTAGGTGAAATGCATGACCTATCAGCACAATAATTTACACTATGTGTGGTGCTAGATATGCTCGTGTCCATAGAGGCTATGACATTTTCATCAACATCTATTTCTTCACTCACCATGTCATTACCTTGTGAGATTGAAGATGTCGAGGTGTGCAAGCAATCGGATATGGAAGTAGTGGTGGAATCTTTAAGATCGAAAAGAGTGAAGAGCTCATGCACCAACTCCTTCATCATAATACCGTCTTCATCAAGATTGGACCCACCATATATATCTTCAAGTTTAGTCCAAACTTCATGAGCTGACTTGCAAGTTGAGATAGACTTAAACACTTCAGGACTTATAGTTCGATGAATGGCAAGAAAAGCCTCACAATCAAGATACATCTCATTAGTAGATGAAGATGCATCATCCTTTTTGTCAGCAATCCCTACAAGAACAATTCGTAAAGTATTTGGGCCCATGGCCCAAAAGTGATGAAGCATACGAATTCTCCATAGGGTATAATTTGTGCCATCAAAGTCAAAGATGCCATTGTACACTAATCCAATAGTCGACATCGATACTCTCTAGGTCGTGAAACCTAATTAAAGAGAGACCTAGCTCTCATACCAATTGAAAAAGACCTCAATGACGCCTAGAGGGGGGGTGAATAGGCTATTTAAAAACTTCTTCGGATTTGGCTTGAACCTAATGCGGAAATAAACTAAGAGGGTACTTGTCAAGCACAAATCCTAAATGCACTAGGCACTGCAACGTGTATCAACAACACGATCTACCAAGATGGACACAATACAGTTACTAACAAGCACAAGTAAGTTACACAAACTTACTGGAGCTATATCACACGACAAGTAGGTGGACAACACAAGATACTAGATCACACTATATCAACACGATGTATCAAGGGATGCAAGTATGAACGTGTGGATGTAGAGGGTATGCTTGAATGATTAATCTTGTACAAAAATGGCCAACACAATATAATGAGCACAAGCAATATGCAATGTATGTATGCTCAAATAACACAAGTAAACCACAAGTAAGGAGTTAGGGTTAAGGATAACCAAGGTCACTGAGACGAAGATGTATCCCGATGTTCACTTCCTTGGAGGGAAGCTAGTCACCGTTAGAGAGGTGGATGTTACCACGAAGGCACACCAACGCCACGAAGGCTCACCCTATTCTCCCTTTGAGATAACACCACGAAGGCGTTTCTCAACCACTAGTGGTAAGCCTTTGAGGTGGCTTCCAAACCCTCACAAACTTTTCCGGGGGAAATCACACGGATTGATTCCTCTCCGAAGAACTCCTACCGCCTAGGAGTCTCCAACCTCCAAGAGTAACAAGATCACGGGGAATGCTCAAAACTTGCTCAAATCACAAATAGCTTGGGTTGAGAGAAGGAGAGGGAGACGATCTATCTTTTGATTGGAACAACTCTCAAAGGGGCTCACAAATGCTCTTGGGATCTAAGATTTGGAGTGAGCAAATGTGTGTGAGGTGGAAATGTGTTCTTATGAGGATATGGCTGTGTTGGGAAGCCCTCTCACGAAGTGGGAGGGGGTTATTTATAGTGGGGAGAGAAAAAGAGACGTTGGGGACACTTTAAGTCACACAGGGTCCGGACGTTCGACAGTTGTCGGAAGTCCGGGCGTCCGCGAGGGGTCGGACGTCCGACAGGGGTCGGTCGTCCGAGGCCTGTAGATACGACTGAAACTATTTTGAATTAAAAAGCGACCGGACGTCCGACACGGGTCGGTCGTCCGAGGCCTGAAGATATGACTGAACCTATGTTCAATTTATCAGCCACCGGACATCCGAAGAGGACCGGAAATCTGAGTTATACATCTCAACTTCTACTGGTGGTAGGTTCCGGATTTCCGACGGGTGTCGGACGTCCGGCGCTCGGACGTCCGGAGGGAGCCGGATTTCCGAGATATAGAACTCATGTTCTTCTGGTGCAGGGCTCCGGATTTCCGAAGCCAGTCGGTCGTCCGAGCCTTGACCGGCCCTCGGACGTCCGGAGGGAGC